>NC_085933.1:6373636-6676666 GCF_963556715.1 Cydia fagiglandana | reverse complement strand
CGCGCGCAGTGTGATGGCCGGACACGCATGCGCCTTGCGCGCTGCGTGCCAAACCACACGCATTCTACTCAAGAGATTTAGAACAGATATGAAAATAAATCCAGCATTTTCCTAGAACAAAATGTTTATCTGATGATTGATTTAGCAAGTAACATATTTCCCTCGTGTCTTTCGCCATTTATTTCCATAAATGTGCTGACGCAATAAGTCTAGAGACAAGGACGTCACAGAACTGTTAGTCGCCAAACACTCGAGGGTGCTAATGCTGCAAAAACAGAAATCTCGTTAAGATGACAATTTATGGGTTGTTTTTGCTAAATGAAAATAGTCGCGGGCCGTGAACCGGGCAGACCTTTTTTGATTTTCTTAATGGAATCTTTCCGCTTGGGATTTGTGTCGAGCGATGCGTTAAGCTCTCCCGTTTACTTATATTACGCCATAGTTCCAGTTTCGTAGGCCTCTTTTTCCCGCAGCTTTCCGTATTTTTCATCCCTACACTTAAATAAACTTCTTTACTTAGGGAAACAATAACAGGCGCAATTTTTACTCGCTATTTTTGTGTAGACAATGCTTACATTGATACCTACTTGCAAACTTTGTACCAGTCCGAGCGTTTTATGATTTATCACAAAGCGAAAATTTTTGTTTCCATTTCTCTTCGTTCATTGTTTTTTTTTATTGTTTTACCGCAACTCGCAGCTTTCAGAGAAAAAAAGTCGCCGTGAAAAGTCGCTTTCGCTTTAGCGGAAATGGAAAATGGAGGCGAAAATAAAGGAACGAAACGGTCGCATATGTGCTGCAAGAAACTTTAACGTTATGACTGTGCCATTTGGATCCACCGGCGTGTTGGCAGGGTTAACTCCGCTCCCGATTGTAATAATGAAATAACCCGTACTTTCACAAATCCTTTTACGAACAAAGGTTTTCAATTGTTTCTGTTATTTTCTCCAAATAGGAAAACGTTTTATCGGTAAATATCTAAGCGTCGTTTTCAATAAAATAAACAAAAGGGAAACATTTAAATCTGCAGCAAATTCCAAACACAGCACTTTAGATAAGTCGCGTTCAAAACAAATAAAACAGTTTACGAATAAGAATTAGCCGCAAGCACCGCTAGAACTTGCTGATTTCTGATCTGAAACAGTTTTAACACAGGCCAGGCTCATTCAAATTGCGTCACGATTCCCCTAGATTGACATTAAGCGGCATTAATATTTAAAGTACGTATAATGCCTAAAGGCCTTATTCCCATTCCTTGACCAGTCAATAGCTCAGGTGGTCCAATTACTTTGATCCTTGGGATCCTTAAGAAAAAAGCATAATCAGTGAAAAAACTTAAACCGAAACACCCGACTCGCTCACACATAACTTTGTAAGGGATTAGAATATTCCTCCAGGTCCCCAGAGGTTATTAGAAGCGACAGTTGTATCTCCTTTCTTGATACGTTTTTTCTCTTTCACACAAACGCTTGAAACTGAGAGATTAAATATTAATTTGATCATTGTGACAGATGAAACGCTGACAATGAAAGATTCTCTACGGTTCTAGCGTATCTTAAAGTGAGTAAATATTGTATGAAGCAAGCAGACTACAAAAAGTACTAAGAAAGGAGATGATCGATTCACAAGCTCCTTAAATATCTCCACGGCGACCGGTCATACGCTTCCCTCATCTAACTATTCGTAAATACACGTTGTAAAGATAACTAATATGCAAACGTTCAAGCTCTCAGGTAATATAAGGCCAATGTGTAGAAAACCGTCTATCAGGTAACTGGTAAGACCCTTCATCTATAAGTTCTTTCGTCGCTTCAAACTCTTACTTTTGTACAGTACTTGCAGAAGGTCAGTAGAGCAGAAGGAGCGAAGCTCTTCTTTTCTGACTGACGGCCCGATTCGAATGCTTATATTATAAGAAGTCACACCGACGGGTATCTGTCAGTGTCAAAAGCAATCAATCAATCAATTTTTGAGTATTATGGCTCCATCAGGGCTTGATGATTCCGCCAGTGTCGAGGTTGGATAACACACGGTGTCAAAAGCAACATTTCTTCAACCGGGAAACGTCGTTTTCACACTGACAGATAGGTATCGTACCGCTGTGACTTCTTATAAGCATCGTTCGAATCGGGCCGCTTGTCTGAGCGAAGTACGCATACAAATACGATTGTTCTCGCTCTATGACGACCAAACAACTGAGTTTTAAAGACTTTTCATTCTTATCCTACCTAGTAATCAGGCTTGCAAAAAAGTTTTACTCCATCCAGAAGCTTATTATTTTACAAAGGAAAGACGGGATTAACAGCAAAGTGCCACCTACGCTTTTTCGTGCTTTGTTTCGTGTCCCGCTGTTCCGGCGCGCGACTTTGGTTAGTTTTCTCCACCATAATAAATAATCTCCATGTATTTACGAGGTTACGCTTGATGTGGTTGGCTGGAGATAAATGAAATAGCCTCAAATAGTTATAGATGTAATTTATTTAAAGTTCATTAGGTATATAGGTAGGTTTGGCAGTTAAATAATTTATGTAGTTTAAGTAGTGTATGTTTCATTGTTTTTAGTCTATAATTTAAAGTAAGCGTATCATATGGATATATAGGTACATATATTTTATTTTTCTGTTGTTGTTTTGCACTGCCCAATAGCTTACTTCTTGCCACTGTTTCGCTATCTGAAGGTTGTCTGGAAGAGATCGCTTTATAGCGATAAGTCCGCCTGTTGTTACCTACTCATTTAAGTCCTGTTTTTTTTTTCTATTATGTACTTTTCTTTAGTAGTGCACAATAAAGAATTTTATTATTATTTGTTTGTCCTTTCCACATCTCGGGACCATGGGATCCCGGACTTTTGGGAGGCGTGCGTGGGGCCGAAGCCAACAGCGCAGAGGCCCTTTAAGACAATTTAATCTAAAGGCAAGGGATACACGTGGCGGATACTATCCCCGAACGCACAATGTGATACATCCGGAGATGGTCCCCGCCAGGTGCAAAGACTATTGGAGTGCAGCACTTTTGTGCTGCGATGGGAACTAAGGTCATGGGCTATAGATTTGAAAGTTGGATGGACTGGATAATGGGCTATGGGAGAGACTAGCGGACACCTGCCGTGACAATCAGTCTCAAAATTGTGTAAGACAGGTGGTGACTCGCCTACTCATTTAGTGGGCCCTACAACGGCCGCACGCACAGTGCGACAATAGGGCAACACTTCGGAGCGGCTGTAAGGTTGTCGAGAGGTGAGTCTGCGGTAGCCAGATCCCGGTGATCCGTTCAGCAGGCCGCCGGCGTTATGACATTTTACACTTCCAACCTGGAGCATAGGTCCCGCTCTTGCGACTCCACTCTGGCCGGCCAATCAAGGCAAGCACAGAGGCGAGGGCCAGATGACAGGGCCCTCTGGAATAGGGGTCCGCGGTGTCGCCACTCACCGTCAGCTCGCCACAAGCTGCCCCCGCGGGGTTATTATTATTATTATTTGTATCTCCTTTTTTTTGGAATCACGGGCCTGTAAATCCCGGTCTTTTGATAGGCTTGCTTTTATTATTATTATTATACTCTTTATTTATTTTTCTTCTTAAGTTAGGTTAATTATAATATGGATATAAAAGTAAAATATAAAAACACTTACAAACAATAAAAAGAAAATTATAAACACATTATAAAAAACCTAACCTAGGGTGCCGCCGGCAGCGGGGCAGGGCCCAAGCTGCCGGTGGTCAGGGCCGCAGAGTGAGGAATCGACGTACTAACTATACGCGCCGTGTCCAAAATTACCGCCTTCTGCATCTGACCCTTGATCCAACCACCTAGCGAGAGTCTCTCTAGGTGTTGGTCGAGACTCTTCGCTATGAGACCGTTCGCTGACACGACTATAGGAACAATGATCGTCGAGTCAACATCCCACATGGCGGTTATCTCGTGAGCTAAGTCTAGGTACTTGCTGGACTTGTCCTTCTCGGCCTTCACGAGATTCTCATCATGGGGGATGGTGACGTCGACGAGCACAGCCCGGCGCTGCGATCGATCTATCAGCACGATGTCAGGCTTATTGGCTACAATAGTCCTGTCAGTGATGATAGATCGATCCCAATAGAGCGTGGCACGACCATTTTCGAGAACTGGCGCAGATGAGTACTTGTAGTACGGCACTTCACGGTCCACAAGGCCGTATAGGAGGGCAAGTTGCTGGTGAATAATTCTGGCTACGAGATTATGTCTGTGCAAGTACTCGCCGTTAGCAAGATGAGAACAACCGGAGATAATATGCCTGAGTGACTCTCCGGGACGGCGGCATGCCCGACAAATGTCGACCGTACCGTCCTTCAGGATATATCTCCGGTAGTTATTCGTCATGATAACTTCGTCCGCAATTGCACAGGCAAAACCCTCGGTTTCTCCGAAGAGGTCCCCGAATCGTAGCCAGTTCACCGACGCGGGTAGGTCTACATCGGGTCCCATGAGGGCCTTGTAGAACCGCCCGTGTAGCTGCTTATCCTTCCATACCGCCTTGCGGTCCTCGGTGCTTAGTACTACAGGTTTGCGCCAGTTCTCGTTCGCCAAGGAGAGCGGCGTGAGGCCCCTGTCAGCTGCCACCACATCACGATGCATCCCACACTCGTTGTTGAGGAAATAATAATTATTATTATTATATTATACATTGCCAGCGTATGTTTGGAATAGACTTCCATACAAATTAGTACCTATTTAAAACTTTATTAAAACTACCTCTAGGTATTATAGGTACCTATATATCAGGGTCACAATTGTTTCAGATTTTTTTAAATACCTATGAATAACATGTCATATTTTTGTCAATCAAGTAACTCTAGGTTCACCACGCCTGACTTTATAGGTAATGAGAGAAGGTTTCAGAAAAGAAAAATAAAATGAATATAAGATTATTATTTTGTGGCGAAAAGTATTGTTAGATTTGTAAAAATCAATAAATGTAAAATTTATTTATTTAGTAATATTTTACAAATAATAATAGGTTTAACATCAACATTTCATTGCCCGCAATGTACTATGATCCATGCAGAGATCGAAAACATTTTTAAACGGCCCGCTTATTCTGTCAACGGCGGTAATTTATGCGAACCAGCGATAATGTCACTTTTTATGTTCAATCAAAATGCACAGTAAATTAAAAACCGTAAAACCGATAACCACATTTTACACATGCGATTCTGATTTGATGAATACTGAATTGATATTCTATTAAACGATATTCTTGTGCTATCTAATAATAAATGTGGGCATAATGGGTCTGGACACGATATATCATTATGGTATAAGGGAGATACTGTCACGATCCGATTTTTCATTGATCAACGCTGTTTGGCACGCGTTATGTGTTTCCAATAAATAGGGATCAATGAATGGATGTCAATATAATGATTTATTATGTATGAAGCGCGAAATTCAGTTCTAAAACACGCTTTTTACTATTGTCTTGTATTAAATGTAGTTCTATGAGGCATCGATGAATTATGGCTTGTTTCGTTGAAATGTTTACGGTGCTAGTTGTAAGATTTATTTCTTTTTAAACAGTTTTATTATCTATTACACTGGATATCAATATGCGATAAAGAGTAAATGTAAACGTACTGTGAATATCGTTTTTTATACTATTTTTAAACGTAAGCTATCTGCTTTTTATTTTGATAAAGAACATTTAAATCAAATAAAAGGAAAGCTGATGAAGTTTTAGTCTAGCGTTAGAGAAGAGTGAAAGTCCCTTTCTAACAAAAGCTGTCAAAAAGCTGAAAATTGTCGCCTGACATTGACAGTTCATCGTATATACATTTCTGGTCCAATAAGTAAACATTCATCCAATACGAATGTACCTTCGTTAGTTACCGACCCAGAAATTGCCGGTGTCAGGTGTCAATTGTCAGGTTGGTGAAAAAGGCGCTTTGTAAAATGAGTCCTAACCTAATGCAAACTTGTAAGCAATAATAAATCAACAATATATCTCCACAATCTGAAATCCTAGCAATCGAAACATTAAACTCGCAGGTCGCTGATATGGGAAGGAATCAATTTTATTGGCGAAACAAGCGACGTCTCTTTATTTATGCGCTCGGAGCGTGCGCCGGTGTCCCCGGCCTCGCGTCTAGAATGTTCTACTAATGTTCTTTTGTTTACATTTTCAACACGTCTTCCTGTGTGAAATTTTTCCAAAACTTGCTGGGTAATTTGTTGAAAGATTTAGCATGTAAAAACTCATTGATATGAGCTAGGATTTTAACACGAACTATAAACTAAACAAATAAAAACTAGTAAGTAGTAGTAGAGACGTCACTCGTCATCTCAAGGAGAATTTTTATAGACCCTTGAAGAGGTTATGGAATCCACGGCCTTCGGGTCTCTACCACAAAAGCCGCAAATGTATGGTCGTTTTTAAATTTATCTTAAATTTCTGTAAGTAAGAAGATATTAGTTCAGATAAAATAGCTAAATTAAAAAGCATTTGATGAAGCAATAAAATAAATGAGCTACATGCAGTTCATTCTGATCATTATGCTGGTTCATACAATGCAAACTTATAAACAACGTCACATAAAGGAATACGACTTATTTAGTAGGAACGAAATACAATACTTCAGGTGCCTCATAAGTAAAAACACTATGTGATGGTAAAATGACTAATAAACATGACTCGCCTTGTCATTACAAATATAAACATGTGCTTAACATAGTTGATAATGCCATTAAAATGATTACTAACGACCCCATACAAGCATTAGATTACATCTACGAGTAGGCAAATTATTGCAAAGGCATTGAAGGGAATATACTATGAAACTAGTACATCAGAGGCAGGTGAACCATAAAATATAAAGTCAACCGTCCACTACCGTGACACTAATCTACAATACAAACATCATCACAGTCCGTTTATCACGTTCGGTAACTCCGTTCGCATTCATTTGTTCGCTAAAGCACCAATTTGCTGAATTTTTACTACCATTTGTCATTACTTCATTAGCGAAGCGGCAGTAAAATTTTACTTTCCATTGTATGAAGTTTTTTACAACAAATGTACAATGTTGAATGTTGTTTTTTATTTTGATGTTCGTTGAGCAAAATTACGATTGTAGTTGTCTTGTCTAATTAAGCGGTGTGACATTAATTCTTGTAGAATGTTCAGTAATGGCCGTTTTGATGCTAATTTGCTTGAATACAACGTGGTTTAGACTTAAGTAAAATGTGGGTATATTGATAAAACTCTACATATGATTATTACAGGAAATATCAGATATGTTATTTTGTACAGGAAATAGAGTTTTTTTTCAAATTACATTTTGACAAGGAAAGTTGGAATATAATTATAAACAAATGGTAACGTAATCTTTTTTTTTGGACACCTACATTTTCTGATACACGAGTCAGCTTTCTTAAAAACAACACAAAATAATATTAACAATATTTCAACAAATTGATAAAGTTAATTTTATTTTCTGGACACCTACATCGTCTGCTACACTTGTCAGCTTTCGTAAAAAAACACAAAACACTATTAATTAAACTGGCCAATGTTGCCAGAAATATACCAGACGGGATCAGAAGGATTAGGGTCACGTATGCTGCGTACCGACCACTATTCGTGCTATTGTTGCGTCATGTTCACATGACAGGTTGGGAGACAATGGGACATGCTAACATGTGTTTGGTCTAGGCTAGGTACCGTTTTCTTGCACGAAGATATGCTGGAGCTTAAAGCTCACACTTCACCTCTATGTACCTGTCCTTTAATGGAGGAGATAATGACCGTAAAATCTAATTTGCTCTACCTACTCATCTTCTACAGTTTGAAGCTTTAGAATATCTTTTGGAGTATCTCTTTACCTTACCCTATATATTTTGTAATAAACATAAGTACAGAATCATTTATCACAATGTACAAAGTTAACCGGACGGAGTGAATTTTTTCAGTGTGTCTCGTCCTGGAGACTAAACCCTAAAAAGTGGATACTGTGTTACCTAACAAAAGCGAGAAGTTCTATTTCTATTTGACACCAATCGATTGAAATGATTTGCGATATCTTGCTATAAATATAGGTAATATATCATGGACAGAATGAAAAACCACCACAAGGACCGCTCTAAAAGCATTAAATATCAAATGACATTATAATTGGCTATCAAACACACAATGTTCACAATCCCCAGTTTCGATCTAACGGGCCACCGGGAACTGTTTAAATCATGCGCCTGCGCTGAAAATAACTCGCGATCACTCCTGCGCCGCGCCGTAAATTCAACGCTAATTTACTGCCTCTCGATGTTATAAATAAATAAATATTCGTCCCCAGCCACATTGTACGCGTGGCGCTGTCATAACATTTACTAGTTTTTGTCTTACTCTTTGGTCTATCGACTTGGGCTGTCTGTTAAGCGTCGAGTCTAGTTTTTATAATTTTTTGTATTTCAAATTTATCTAATATTACCTACCTACATGTTAACACTATCCTGACCATCATCTATTAACTCTTGAAAGGCTTTTTATTGAAAAATTCGTTAGAATTTCAAATTTGTGTCTTACCTTTTACCATATTTTACATTGCCTATCAATCTCTTAAGCTTTCATTAATATTAATATCATAACAACCTTACGTCAATTATGTAGTAAATCATAGCCAATAACTTCCATAACACTATACATACAAAATACAACTAAACCTTCAGTACATTCTCATGATAATATTATTTCTTAATTACATTGATATTTCCTAAATACGAGCCGTTTAGTGACATCACATCCTGATGTAAAGCAACATATGAAATCTAAGAACTAGAGCAACAGACACCGAACCTCGTTTCGTAAGCTAATGTCGCAATCTTTGGCCTGGAAAGTAGGTATATATCATAGATAAATCGTTTTTTTTCAGACTTTTTAGATTTTAGTAAATATGTATTTGCCCTTAACATTGCTTATTTTATTATTGCTAGTGTCTTGGTTTGAAATGGAAAATCGTTGTTTTTATCAATATTTCTTATTACCTACTTCAGACCTTTTCTTCTCGTCCCCTGTCTGCGGAACGTTTGCAACATAATAACAACACGTTTAATAAGCCCAGTAATCTATTTAATAGACATAGGAGTAACAAATTATAGTGGTAGTCGCGTGAAGCGAAAGTTATTGAGTGCCAAGTGGGGTGAGAGCGCGGAACAGTTGCGCTGACGGCTTGCCAGGGATCACTGCTAGGATCGCATTGGACCGAATTCCCACTAGTTGCTAGCGTAGACTCATCCAAATATTGAACAAACCAACAAAACATGACCTTTGAACTCATAACAAATATGCATTATAAGAGAGCGAATGTATACTAGCTTGCTTGATATTTCGACTTGCTTTTTTAGTAGCCATTTGGAATGACACCCCTGGTATCTTGGTACAAATTCCCAACCGCTGATACCATCACTCTTCTTGCCGAATTTCGAAAAGAAAAAAACAAATGATACTTGTAAAATTGCGTAGGCGCGAGAGTTGGTACGTATACGTATCGATGAATGAGCTTGTGTTGATCGTTTCGTTATTTTATTTTTTTCGCTTTATTTTTTTTCCATAATTTACTCTGTACTGTTCACGTATGAAATCTTCCTAATAAATTGACATACAAACAGTTTTAGCACACTGGACAATTGCAACTCCTGTCTCTATTGATCGATGGCTTCGCTTATGAGACGTTATTATTATAATCAAGACGTACGCGTTTCAATATAAACAAATCACCAATGCTCGTGTTGCTTGCAACAAATTAGTATCGATAAAGTTTGTCGTCCATCACTAGCTTCGTTCTTGCCAACGGGAGGAGCTAGCTGAGTGTAAGATAAAACTCAAGTATAGCTCAAAAAGTTACGACGGGAAACTTGTGCACAGAAGTTTGACTTAAATACTTTTTGCTAATAGTTCTATATACATGCTAGAGGCACTTTAAATTTATTTTACTACATGAGTAGAGTTATGACTAATTTTGATAATTACAAAGATTCTACAAAACATTTTGCCTCATATATTAGTTTAGAATTTAGATCGTATTATATGATGCTCCCAGTAAAATGTATGAAATCATAAATATGTATTAAGTCGTACGTCTTTGCTTCAATTTGCAGCTATCATTCCGTAGATAATATGTAACTTTCAGCTTACAGTTATACGGACTCCAAGCACTAAACAATATTGGTCCTAAGTCGCCTCCTTGGTGAAAGCCTTTCCGCATTTGAAAAGAATTGAGACAGACGGGGTAAAAATTTAAATTACGTTACCAATGCCATCATACATATACTCTAAACACAGCAATATAGGTACTTCTGACTTGAGTGTCCATTTTTTAGACGAATTTAACCTATTGACCATACCGAATGCTTTATTGAGGTCCAGACCACTTGTAGGTTTTTTGAAAAGTTGAAACTGACTAGTTTTAAATATAGTACGTAGTACTGAATATCCAAACGATATCGATAACGAATGTTCCGTCACTAGCACTCTGTTGCCAACGGGAGGAGCTAGTGGTGCCAAGTATGGCGAGCTCGCTAATGTAGCGGCGGTGCGCGCGCATCTTTTTATTGTCATCGGCGCAGTCGCCATTAGTTGATCTATGTGCTCGCCACACGCCGTGTGTGACTGTGTTAAATGTTTTGTCTTGTGCATGAAAACATTTTTATGACAAACAGTAATGCTTGGATAAGTCAAATGTTAGTTTGCTAAAACCGACATTATCTTTACTTACCTGTCTAATCTCCCTTAACCAAGTTTTAGGTCAGTTATGTACCAAAATGTAAAAAAAACATCTATCTATTCTATCTTATATCATTCATGTTCATGACCATCATTAATCTAAAAGCTATAAAAATGTTACGTACAATATTAAAAATACATATGTGACATTGTATTGTTTATCAACGTACGTAGGTACAGTCAGCTGTAGAGATAACAGATCCACATATAATTTGGATTCACTCCTAATCTTAAAAAAACTTTTTACCTTGCATTTGCTTCATACAGCCAAAGTCATGGGTCGTAGCATGTATGCCATAAATCTTATCAAAGCTTGTAAGTACACATACACAACTTGTGCAAGGACCCTAATCAAAATTATTTTTAACTTTATTTTGTTTCGCGTCGCTGTACCCCGTGTGTTTCTTCTCTTGCTTTTCAGTCTCTGCCGTCGTGTCATTTCTTGAATCACGATCGAAGTTAACATTCTGAAAGCTGATTGGCTGTTACATATTTATACGGAGTGCTCTTATACAGAACGCTCCACATTCTCGAGATTTGCCGTAAAAAGGTGTGACTGTGCGAAAAAATGCGCCAAGAAGCCTGAAAAATAGTGGTAACTTTTCAAATGACTTCTTTACTAATATTATTTAGAAAATTGCTTAAAAATATTACTCATTATCATGATTCATGAGTATAATGATGGATATGGCAAAACGGGTTGACCCACAAAAATTAATTTAAATAAGCATTTCTTCTTACGTTGAAAGTCCTAGATTTTTACTTTAAATATAAAATATTGATTTCTATTATGCAAACCCATATTTCATAAACTCAGCAGGAGAAAGCGTTTCAAATCAGATCCGAATCAAGATCTGTTAACATCAACACATATGTACGGGAGTCCATATCGTATCCAAGAGTAAGTTTCTCACACGTTCTTATCACACTTTAACAACTTATTGAAGTTTGAACTTTACATAAACAGTTGTAAGGTCGTGTTTTGTAAATAGATAATCTCATGAGATATGAGGATGCTAAATATATCGTTCAGTATGTGTAAGGGAAGGGCCGTCATGTTTTATTTATTCGCGTTGGACCCGTAATAGAGTCGTGCCGTGAGAGCGGCGCGTTTTTTGCCCACCGTACGCGTATTGAGACGTCTCTGGATGCTGATGTCTTGTTGCCTGTCTAACTATACCCCGTGCGTGGACATGACGGCGACATTGAATTTTCCTTGTTTACAATAAAAAAAGTAGGTTTTTAAACACCAGGGCTGTCACATCCATATTTAATCTCTGATAAAAAAGCTATTACAAAATTTCATATCGCGATAAAAAGTTTTAACGTATTTAGAAGAGCATTTTTCATCACGAGACCTTCGAAACCAGACAGCTGCAGGAGGATATTAGAAATCCATTCATCACACTGACAGCAAAAAATAAAAATTCAGACTCACACCCGAACACGGAGACTGCGAAATCTGGAGAGACGAGGAGGTATTTCCATCCGACCCCCTCCCGACCCGGGGCCGCCTCCCTTTTGACAGGAAATGATTGTCTAATATTAGCTTTGTTATAAGGTTCCTCTTTAGGGATTTGGGCGCGCTTTCTTAGAATGTTCCGCTGCGATCCGATCTGATATAGGTTCTCATTTATTTTATATCCTTTCCGATTGGCCGTTTCGGTGAGTCACTGTCGGCTATTTGCGACGTGAAATTAAAAACAAAATTAGTTTTCGCTAGCGTCGCAAATTTTCTTTAACGTTCTCTGAGACAATTTTAAAATTAGAAATCGATAAATTTTAGAAGAATTTCGGGTCAACAGCCGAAGAATGGACGCCATCGATAATAGCAACAAAAGTCTAGGTGGTTGGTGTTCTGTATGGAATTTTTGTGTCTAATTCTGGCCGATTTTCGTGATACGTTTATGAATAGATTGTCCTACGCAGTATTCCGGAACACGAGCTAACGGTGGGTTCGGCTGACAGATTTGTGCGTTACAGACGTAGGTTACACGGGCGCGGAAGACGTATTTTTTACGTTGGTTGATAGATGAATTTTAGTAGCGTTCCCAGCGTGTTAGGGGGACATTCTTTTTAAATTAAAATCATGTTGGTTACAGATGTTTATACGACCATCTTACTTTAATTCCCTGTTGTCAGTTAGATGGAATCGACGAAAATTATTGTACTACTTATAAATTATTGTGCTACATATTTTTATAAAACATGATCGGATAGAATTGAAAATTGTATTTTTTTGGCACATTAAGCGATATTAATTGTAGAATTTAATAACTTAACCGTCCGTTTCTATCAGCACACAATATCAGCCGGGCGCTGAAAATTCAGATAAATTAAAGCCCCGAAACAGAATTAAATTACCAATAACCGAATGGCACCGCAAAATATTTTTGTCGGCACGGCAATAATGTGGATCTCGCATATTGCGATCAGCGAGTAGATAGCAGAAATAATGGGGTTCAAAAATGAAATTAATTCCAGGTTGATGATTTCAAATTGAAAAGTCACATCGGCTGGCGCTATAACTCATGAACTGAAACGTGTCCGGGCCTGCGTCCGACGCAGGGTTGCCTGCCGCCATGATTTATTTATTTCCTCCAGGGATTTTGCTAAGCAATCGCGCTTAAGTTTTCCGAGAATTGGACCTATGAGTAGTGTTTCGTTTAAAAGCCTGTTTAAAGCTATGCTACGTGACCTGTAAGTCCTAGCCTTCACCTGATGTTTTCACGAGCGCGTAGAGAGACTTGTGGAGAATACCTCCAAAGTGTCAGTCGGCGTCATAATTTAAATTTATTATGAAGTTAGATGTATTAAAAGGGTTGTTTTTGTTAAAGCATTTTTGTCATTGTGACTGTTGATTATTTACAATTATCCGCCCCTAAACAGTCAGAAAAACCAAGATTAGCAATTCAAAAAACATATTACTCTTTGTGTATAAAGAATTAAATTAAAAAATCTAATGAGCTTTTTTCTCTAAGCCCTAAAAACCGCGCATAATTAAAAAGTTTCATGAGTTATGAGGCCTATTCACAAAAAATGCAAATATTTGCGTTTGGCAACCCTGGGGCGCTCATTGTCGCAGTCCTTTGTCGGAGGTCTCTTCCGCTTCACCACTCGCGATATCTGAGAGTGAATGTTACATTATGTATATACATGTATATGTGTATGTTAAACGTAGATAGGCACACGACCGTTGTGAACTGATTCAATTGTATTGTTGAAAATATATTTTTTTTACCTCAGACTTTACTCCGTGAATATGAACATGAGGAAGAGTTTCGTCATATGTTGTAGATATTTGTATATATGAAATGTACACATGTAAGTCCCTACAAATCATATCATTTCATATGTACCGTCGTTATAGCCAACTTGGCCTCAAGGGGAAACTTTGCCAGAAACGACAATTCTAAACAAATTCGTTAATAAAAAAAAATTAAAATACTTATGGCCACCATGCTATTTTTGGCAGAAAATAGGTTATATTTGTGACAAAACTATTGACTTTTGAATTGAATTGACTATATGAAAATAGCACATTTGATAAAATTCACAAGATTATCATTGCGGCAAAAGTTTTGATTTTCTATTATTATAAATTATTTGAAAAGAGAATTCCTACTAAAATATTCCGCTGCTATGCTCGAAAAAGAATTTTCGTGAGAATCCACGCTGGCTTTTAATGCCAACGTTTTCGAAGTATATTCCGTTATATTCCCACGCGGTCAAACTTGAATTTAATGAGAATATTTTCTACATTATTACAAACGCTTTAAATTCGTTGATAAAACTAAAACTCATAACGTTTTATGTGACCATCATTTATTTTATAGTCATTCATTAAAGTGACACTAAAATTTGCCGCAAAGAATTTTTAACACTTTAAAATGATACATAAAACCTTTTTGGCAAATTAGGCTATTTACATTCCTATTTTTTTTCTCCAGTTAGGCTTCGTGCACACTAGGTGTTACGTCGGTTGAGACGCGTTTCCCTTGGAGTCGGGACAGAAAGTGAGTTTTTGTACTTATGGTAATGCTTCGGCGGCAGTTCATGTTTAATGCAGCCGCTTGTCATGAACATTTGTCGGTTGCGCTATTTCAGTTTCTACATTCACAATTACAAATACAAATGAGGTTTGATAAACTTTAAAGTTATATCCAAATACTGAACAAAGTTTTTCGGATTATTTATTTTATACAAGTTGTAACAAAAATAGTGGTGATCCGTTTAAGGGCATATTCGGTAAGTATCATGTTCTGATTAGGAAAAAGAAGAAAAAAAAATTTTTCGCGCAAATTAGGCCTTTGTATGGAGGGTCAGCCGACTGTTGGTTGAATTTTTGTTCTACTTTTTCTTAATTAAAACACGATACCGTCGATACCGAATGTCTTCAACGGATTACCACTACTTTAGTTACACCTTGTAAAAATAAAATTTGTTTTTTGTTCGTAGATATCTACCTAGACATTTAATTGTCTGAGTCAACTTTTAAATGTGATTTATTTGCGCATTCAAACAAAAATGTCGAATCTCATATAATCAAGATACACATTTTTTGCTGTAATTTTTTTCCCAAAAGCTTCCGTTTCGTCGGCATCTTTAATTAAAAATGGAGGTTCATAATAAGTTCCGTGACTTTGAGAAATAGGATGGCCACGTCCTTGTTACATGTTAATCCAACTAATTATTACGAGTTAATTATAAAAAGCGATATAAATCATGCACAAGCCTAAGCCATTTAAAGCCTCGCGGCTTTCAGCCAAATACAATGACTTAGTCTCGTCTTTATCTAACCTACGAATCCAAAACGTGTCAGAAAGAGAGAACTGTCTGTGGCGCATTCACGAATAGTGAGGCCGTAATTTGCCTGCACGAAAATTTGATAATAAATCATAATAGTTTTAGACAGATAAGAGGTAAAAAAATAAACCAATTTGGAAAGTGAATTGTAAGGCACGGCGCGCCCGCCGCGGCCTGTTATTAGAGCAATTATGTTATTATGTTAGCCATATCTAATCCGAAAAACTAAATTGGAGTCGGCCGCTGCCGGCGAATGCCCGATAGCTTCAATCATTGACTTGTGGGTCGCACGAAATTCGTTGCGGAAGCAATAAGAAACACGAAAATTTCGACCGAAATAGTCACAAATTATACATAAGTAGTTAGACGAAAGAAAGAGCGAATTTCTATCGATCGATAAAAAACCGGGCATATTTTCGAGACCCTATTCGCCACGGTTCATAGTTGGGTACAAATTAAAAAGGGTGCTGTGTTGCAGTACATATTTCAAAGTTCACATTTCACAAACAACCCCGCTCTGCCCTTTGATGTCCCTCACTTAACTCATATTTCATTCAATATGACCATAATTGAAGCGGTGCCTCGGGTCACAATTGAATAAAACTCTTATGTCTTCGATAATACAGTTCACAATAATACAAATGGTTATCCACCGATAAGAACACATCATAATATGTGCGATTGCCTCTTTTACAATTTGTATCTTTACCATTCCCACTTTGGTGGCGAAACAGGTTTTTCTTGTGTTACGGACGTTTTGTGTTTTCATTTCAAAGCGCGTCGGTCCTTTGTGATATCAAAATATCAAATATGAATACCAAATAAGGGTTGGGACAAAAGAAAAACTGACTACTTTTTAATTTATGCTCGAACCAGTACATGAAAACGTAATAATAGGACGTGTTGGTAAATATATTAATGTAATAACTCTCCGAGGGCGTTTTGGAGTCGGCTCGTATTTTTCTAAAATTTCACGGTAGATACATCATTCTGCTGTGGAAAATTGGTAACATCTTCATTAAGGATTTGAAGTGGTTTTGAGAGCTTTATTTGTGTGTGTGTGTGTATGTGACAATAGTGGAGTACTGAAAGCTGATGAACTTTGTTGATTTCGTTAAAGACCCGTTTGTTCTGTGACAGATGTGCGTAACGTTCGATAAAAATAACCTCCTCATAAAACTTACGGAATTGTTTATACGCCGTTATCGTATAGTACCTGTTTATTTTTCAATAATTTGAACATGAGTCTACGACGATAAAGAGATACAATTAATTTTTATTGATTTCGTCACCCCGTGTTTACAAAATTCTTTGCAATTTTATCAATTTAATTAATGTGTTTTCTCTGATAACGCACTATGGCTGTTTATATTTTTTCAATAATTTATTACTTTTGCTATCTCTATGCAATTAATCACTGCATTAAAAGTGCATATTTGGGTTCAGAGTAATTAATTTCTTTGTCGCTGGATAAATAGTCTATTGCAAGCAATAAATAATAATTGATTTGCCTAATTTATTTGCTCTATGTAGGAAACAATGACTTGTTTGGAGCAAAGATTTCCACTAACAATGTAATTCAAATAAGATGTATGCGTCTTTAATGATATTACTAAGATACGATATTTAAGAAGTAAAGCAGGTTTTGCGTACATACTAGTATGCGGACCTAGTAACATTGAAAGATAAGAGAGCCCAATGCCAGCGGATGAAGTGAACTTGGCAATATAAAAAGATTCCTCATTCTATTGCACCGACCCAGATAACAGCTGGACTCTTGACCCTGGTATCGCCACATGAGCTAAGCTGATACTACGGGTTAAAGATATAAAGGCAATGACTTTTTGAAAACATTTTTCCTGGACTCCAGATAGTGCATAATGAATGGCATTGTACTGTCATATCAACTATTCCGATTCAAGAAAAAAATATTAAACAGTTCCTTTTTATGGTTATGCTCGTTAATAAATAAATGTATAAGTATCGATAGCTGTTTATTGATTACTAACGACGTTGTCATTTGTTTCAGGTAAGAATACCACACGTCGCAGAGCGAAGCGCGGAATCCGCGGAAATGGAATTCCAAATTCAAATTGCGAATCGTTCGTGTGTGTGTGAAGTGATCGTTTGTTTTGTCACGTGCTCGCCACGCGATTAACGGTTCAATCGCGATTAACATAAAGTCGTACTTCAATTTCGCGCGGCCCCCACGTTCCGAGTCGGTTCGAAGTTCGAATAAGCATGCACTGCAACAGTGTGTGTAAGTAAGCGACAGCTGAAAATCAAAGGGAAGTTTTGGGAGTCTTTTTTGTTTCCATACTGATGGATCGTATCACAGTTATTTAAAATATTGGTTACTGTTGTTATCAACTTATCAATCATACAAATGTGCCTTCTCTTGATGATTTGAATTATCGTAATTTTTTTTCTTACCTATAACTAAAAAGAGTTGTAATCGTAGAGTCGAGTCGAGTCGCAAAGTTACGCAATGAATTGGTAGAAAGGAGGGATATTTATATCTTAATTACGATATCAATCTAATTACAATGTTCACAAATGAAATGTTGAATAAGAAATCATTCGTCTGATTTGCATCGCAGAAACGACGGATCTCCGTAGCGTTTCCCGCCCATCCGTAGCTTACATTGCATTCACACGCATTCGGCTAATCTCTCATGTGATCGGCCACATAGGCGCGTGTAGTCGCGTATAACCAGCCATTTTGTAAAACCGATGCACACTACGCTCCCTTTTGCAGTTAGGCATCATTTCGTCTGGCCGCGTTAAAAGCACGCTGCATGTTCGCACTCCCACCCGCCCCTACACAGACGCGGGCCGTGTATGATTCATGAGGTTAGATGTGTGCGTACGTTCGCGGTCCGCTGGAGCCTGTCAGTGTGTTGGTGTCCATGGCTGCACGTGCACGTGAGCATGTGTGCGAGCCCACTCATGGCAGCGGACTATGACGGCCCGTAGATTTGACAGCTAGCTCAATGCGGGTTCAGACGTTCATTATACATCGGCCGTAATTTTCGTGAAATAATTGACGGCGACAAAGTCGGTTGTCCCCGCGAATTTGCAGTGTTTTGTTTTGACGGTATTTTCGCGCGCAAACTTTGTTTTTGATTAGCTCGGATTTCGCGTTTACCGACTGTTGAGTGACATGTGGGAGATCAGTTCATCTAAAAAAGTTGTCTATTATGTTGCCAATTGGATTCTATGCGCTAGAGATTAGTTTGCGGGGCGGTATGATTGAAATATCGCCCATTTTCCTTTTCCAACTGGAAAGAATAATTTATGCGAACACTGAAAAACTTAAAAACTATACTCTCTAATGAGATACCGGAAGACAATAAACTAAATCAATTATGTCAAAAAAGAGGTGATATATTTAAAGTTTTAAAGCATTTATCTATATATAAAAGTTAACGATGTGTAGTTGATATTGGATATTTTCGGAGCAAACTGTGCCTATTTAGTGGATGAGTGACAAGATTAATAGTGATCCGTTATTTACTTTGGAAATGTGTATTGGTTTTGTAATTCGGAATCCAGTTGGATATTACGTGAATTGGTGAGTGTTTACAAAATTATAAAGTACTTTGTTTATGTGATGGCTTTCTACTTTATTAACTCTAATATGTACCTATACCTTTACTAAAATGTATAATTAATTCACGAATGATTTCTTTGAATTATTCACATTGTAGAGCGTTAGGTAAAACAGGCCGTCACGTCACGTATTAGCTAACTTTAATAAAGTTATCAGAATATACTTAACTATTAGAGAAATTAATGCTTTGTATGTATACATTATTAGCCAAAAGTGTTTTTATCTTGAGATTGAAATTCATCTGAAAAACTTTTTTACACAGTTTATTTGCTCTACATTATTTCGCAGAAATCCAAAACCTTCCCACAAAACTTTTTCTCTTAATAACGCATCTATTTTTCTGTCAAACGCGTCGACAGTAAAAAAAGTGGACCAAAATGAAAAATCACCAAACGGAAATATAAAAATGCAAATGAAACAAAACAGCTGTGTCGGTCGAATTATAAAAACTAAGGTGCACACGTCAAAAAGATAAATAGAGACATTTAACACGAATCAGCATATATTTTTGTATATCGGACCTTAAGCAGGTACTTGGTCATTAATCAAAATGGTAGTCGACGAAAGCGGAGATAGATTAAGTTGTTGGTCGGTCGAGGGTCCGCCCTAGAGAGAGACCGCCTTTGCCCATTTTTTGTCTACGTCGTTAGATACCATTTTGTTGCGATTAGACACGCTCTATCTATTGCGAGCGATTGTGTGATAAGTACTTAACCCAAATCGAAATTTAATTGAAAGTGCTTAGTACAACGTGCGAAATGGCAATCGAAACACAGTGAATGAAAAATATATGTACATCTAGATTATTTACTTTTATTTTGTTTAAGCTTAACTGGTTGATATAATAATTATAATAATTAAGCTTTTTATTTGTCCATGCAAAAAAATAAATAAATGCATTCGTTCTTACAATATGACTTAACTGGTTGATAATGATGATTTAAAATATTTATCAACAATATTTTATAAGTCACAAAAAACGTTAAACCTATTTTTGAACACATACAGTCAGCATCAAAATTAATGTGTTAAAGAAAATCTATTTGCTACCCTCGAATAATTTTCCAAATAGTAATACATATATCTCGACAGTTCGCGTTAAAAGTGTTAAGTAGGTACATATTTGTTTATAATATAATTTATTTAAATTTTATTGCAAGATATAAAATTGTACAGATGGCGGACTTAATGCCTTGAGACAATCTCTACCGGTCAACCATTTGGCCAAACAGAAACTTGTAGTTAGTGCAGTAAAGTATCTGCAACAGTTTAATAGTTCTAAACATGGAGACATGTCTCTTTTTAATAAGCTATCAGAGAATGCTTTGATATTTTTGACGCAAAGTCTGATATGCTACTTTTGATGCTGAGTGTACCTAAATGTCTAGAGTTAGACCAAGACAAGTCAGTACAAGTGTTATTTATATGTCATAATTTCATAGAAGTTTGAAGTTTAAAATGACACTTGCACTGCGTGGGCTATCAAAATCGCTGCAGACTTTTCTTCGTCTAAGTCTACTTTGCTTATTCTTGAGGTAATTAAATTACCATTGAAATTATAAAAAAAAAATAGGATTCCGTTAATTTCTATGCCGCAATGTAAAACCAATAAGAGGCTCATTAGTTTATCGTTTTATTGTGAGCGTCATACCCAGCATGAGGTCGACATATTTATACACATATTCCACTCATAACTTCAACTAGAAAAGTTCCCATTATTATTCACCGTGCTTGTAAATTTACATACACATAGAAACTGGTTTAGTCATGTTTATGAGTAATTCTACTAAGGTAACCTACCTACTTAATTTGCTCCTTGTTCTGTATGTAAACCTCTTTTGTATTAGCGGATGGTGCTGGGTCTAACATACGGCGTAGCATGAACAAGAGATTTCCTTTGGCAGGATTGGTCCTTAGGACCCAAGGATGGATTCAAGAAGTGGAGCCACAGAGATTTTTGACGTAAATTTTTAGAGCTCAACTTGATCTTGATATCTGTATCATTTAAGCTACTAGGCCAAGTTTGGTATAAATCGGGGGTGCCGAATTCATTTCTGATATCATATTGACACCATTCCCAAGTAAAAACACATAAAATATGAAAAAAATACTTTTTTTTAAATTCCTCTTCATGCTTAAACTGCTGAACCAATTTAGTTAAAATTTGGTACAGAGATAGTTTGAGTCCCAGGGAATAATGTAGCAAACTTTTAATCTCTAAAATCATCCCTTAAGGGTGTGAAAAGGGAGGAGGAAATTTGTATGGGGATTCAATAACCGCTGAACCGATTTAGATAAAATGTGGTATAGAGATAGTTTGAGTCCCGGGGAAGAACGTAGAATAGTTTTTATTCCAAAAAAAATACCTATAAAATTAAAAGGTGTAGGATTGTATGGGAAATCATTAAAAGCTGAACCGATTTCGATGAAATCTATGTCTACATCTTTGATTTAGTTGAAAATGATACTAAACTTGACTTAGAACTTAAACTTAAAGAATTATTAACCTCAGAAGTCGCAGATGCTTAAAAACCCCCCCAACCCCCACCTGCATCAAAAATCTGGCTCCACTTCTTAAATCCATCCTTGGGACCTAAGGACCAATCCTGCCAAAGGAAATCTCTTGTTCATGCAACGCCGTGGTTGACCTTTTTATGCTCTGAGCACACTCAACTATATTATTATACTTACTGTTTAAAAAATAATTAATACAATTTTTAAATTACAATTTATTTCAATTATACTGCGATTTTTTTTCATCTGCTATCGAATCAGAACTAATTTTATTTACAACATAAACAGAAATAACATTTAACCCAACAATTAGTATTAATTGAAGTAAATAAATCTCTAGATACCGAGCTACGATATGACTAAATTAATCAATTAAACAAGAATGTACAATTAACATATTTTAATTGTGCCAATTTGGAAGCAAATTATGTATTGCTCCGGAATTAAAAAAAAGTGTAGGTAATTGGAGAACAAAAAATACGAGTTGTAGAAACACTTCTGGAAATAAGATTCCACGTTTAAGAATAACCGGTTTTATTCTCGAAATGGCTTTGTTTTTGTTTAAAAGTAATAATTATTCATAGACTATGTAGAAGATTTTTATAGTGCACTGGTAGACTAGGTAATAAAAACAATTGAGGACAGTTTTAGTGCGAAACAAAATTGTTACATATAAATGCTTATGTCAGTCGGTCGGATTAGCCGCAATAATGTAGTCATTGTGACTTCATATTTTAATGTTGGGAATCGTGTTTTCCACATGTTTCGGTATGTTATTGTGTGTATGTGACCGCTTAAGTTATTTTAATTATGAGTTATTGTTTCGTTACGTCAAAAAGGTTTATTTATACAAGTTAGCTACGGTCTTTAACAAAACCATCAAGACATTCCTTAATTAGTCACCCTTTTTATTCTTTTTTTTTTCTTGAGATAACGCTCGGAAACAGATACGTGAAATCAGCAATGTATCATTTATATGACAGTTTCACTATTAATAATAAAATATGCGTCAAAGTAATTGCACTCATTTAATTACATCAATATTTTCCACAGATGTTATCTCATATTCTCGCATTCATTACAACCTACGTAATAAATAAATTAAAGCTCGCTATCGAAATTCATAATTAAAATCTACATAACATACACGGCCAAAAAGGTTTTACGCAACACTGGCAGCAATCAGCTAACGCGCATGAAAAAAAAATTAAGCTGTCAAAACTAGCTCCATAAATTGATCCAAATACATGGTCATGAAATTTTTAGAACGAGATAAAGATAGTGGCTATTATTATAACGGTCCCTTTCACCGCTATCTAGTGCTGACCATCTGATGAACTGTTTTTAAAGCGAATGTACAAGAGTTTAATGCGCAGCGGAGATATTCGGTGATGTGATAATACTCCGTGACCGAGTGCACGACTTTCTAGGAGTTGCGTTCGGCCGGCATTTTTCTTTCTTTTATTCAAATTTGGAACGGTCTGCCCTTTAAGTATGGTAATAAAGCGAGCGGTTTGTTGGCGATCTCAGCCACGCGATAGATCGATGAAAGCTGCTTAGATAAAAATAATTGTTTACGGCCAGTCGTTGAATCATTTACAAATTTATCTTTTAGAAACATTAGTTATTACAAAACGATGTTAATCATACAAGCTTCTTGATATCGAATAGGTAGTAGAATGTTTTAAAACTAGACTAAGTATTTTATGTGTACGGTCAGCAGCAGAAGTTGCTAAAGCGGGCGAGGTGTTCAAAATTAATAGAGAATAAAAGAATAAAAGCGTGTCAAAGTAATTTTGAACACTTCCCATTACATACATACATTTATGCGTTTTGTATAAAAACTTCCGATGTCGGGTAGACACTTTACACGTACTTTAAGTACCTACCTACATACTAACTCGTTATTTTCAATTGATTGTTTATTTCTAGACTTGCATAGCATAATTAATAGTTAACAAAAACCTTTACGAGTTCTTCTGCATCTGCTTGATGACGACACCTTTCAACTAATTAATTGTATTCTGTTTCCCACAATCAAGTAAATTGCTATAAAACACCAACCAATTCGTCACAAGAATTGTCATAACCTCTCAACGCTTAGTCTAAACGTCACCGTAGACGCCCACCACGGCAACTTTAATTTAATATCATTTGTTCTTGTCTGCTCCCAGCGACTAAACTGGTATCTCATTAAATATTTTAATTAACTTTCAAGTCATGTTATATGTCAAAAGTAAAAATATGTCCCTCTAGAGGCTGAAGTATGTGAGGAATAATAGAATATCAACTGTTTTCTGACGCCACTATCCGTTATTGCTTGTTTCCATTTTACCGATTGATAGCCCTCTTTCAAAATAGAACGGCTTATTCAAATTACAAAACATATATTAAAAAAAATATAATATATCTACATTAACTATATGTTGGTTGTATTAAAAATGTAAAACAGATGAGTATGCTTTCAAGCTCATAATAGAATCAGCCCACCTTCGACCTCTTGTGGGTGGCCGAAAGATAATAATGATCGACATTAAATTAAGCGAAATGTTGAGATTTGTTAGTCAAATGTTTTAACAAAACGACAAAACTTAAACATAAAAGACTACTCGCAATGGTTACCGATACGATACAATACATAAAAAAAGGATAAGGATTTTGTAGGTCAATTTTTTTTTCTCTAGGTACGGTCAGCCAAGAAAGTCGTCTACCACTTTTCGACTCTATCAATCAGATGATAGAGTCGAAAAGTGGTAGACCACTTTCTTGGCTGACTGTACCTAATCTTGCTTTTCTGTTACCTACTTTGTCTGTTATAGTATTTTTCAAACATAAAGGATACCGTGACAGGAGTAACTAATAAAATTAAGTAGTAAAGTAATATCCATACAATTTAGATCCTTTTAAACACCAAATCTTCCAAAATTGTATTGAGCTGACAACTCTTCGTGTGTGAAAAATACTACTCGTATAACTGCTCACGTGGTTAAAAGCTACGCCAAATCAAAATGAAAATCAAAAGCATTTATTGCAAACATAATAAATATGGATAGCATAATACTCGTAGCATTAAAAACATAAGCACGAGGACTACTTAACCATAAAAGCTAAAAAAAGTAAGTATTAAACAAAAGTAATCGCTACATTGATAAATTAGTGCAAAATAAAGATAATCACATGCGAATTGGCGGTTTGACATGCGAACTTTATATTATTAATGTGTATTATAGGTTGTTGAGAATTTGCGAAATTATCGGGCGGCTTGGATATTTATCATGCGCGGGCGCTCGGAATTAGGATGTGATGACCCTAGCGGCGATCGGGTTTTGTTAACCAATCAATCGATTGTGATGTGAGATAAGGGCTTTTTTGTTGCGGTTTATTGTAGGGCTGCCACTTAACTTTTGTTACGTATTTTATTGCTTAGACATAAACAGGTGCTTTGGTACGAATAGGTACGTTTTGCGATCGCAAAGCAATAGCGTTATAAAAAATGGTAAAAATTAATACTCCTTAAAGTTTGTCAAAACAGGCAAAGAACCAGATTTATTTAATATCTTAAGAAACGGGTCACTCACGTATTTTAAGTCGAAAAACGCTCGACATGTTTCACTCCGTACCGAGGAGTGTCATCAGGAGCTTGCGTTTACGGTGACGGACCGGCGCAGGCGGATATACGTGAGTGACGCTTTTAAGAAACGCTTAAGATATTTAATGTGTCTGTGTCTCACGGAAGTTTTGTTAGTAAAGAACCAGATTATCAATAATTAAATCGATACCTATTTAAAACCAACAATATGACAAGAAGTCAGAATAATATCTTCATTTAAAATAAATAAATATTAACATTTTTACACAAATTGACTAAGCCCCACGGTCATTTAAACCGTTATTTTTAAGTGTATCGATATACACTTAAAAATATATCGATTTTAATCTTAGCTATATAGTACCTAATTGGTCGATACCAATTAGGTACTATATAGCTAAGATTAAAATCGATATATTAGTAAGATTCCCAAACCAATTATTATCTAGCCCAAACCTAATGTAGATGTCGCTCGCGGCGTCTCGTATGTAATTTTTTATTTATTATTGATCGCAGCTGATTGCGGCCGATTTGTACCGGCCAGTGATGTGTGCATGATTTATATCCTAATAAAAATTGGGATCCAGAAATTGGCTGTTCGAGGAAAATGGTCGGGTTTTTTGAAATATTTCCAATGTAGCAAATTCTTCCCTTTTTATTTTAGACGTGGAAATTTTACGAAAAGTGTATGTACCTATGGCGCGTTCGCTTATATATTTGCGACTAAAAAAGCTCGTTTGCATTTTTCCGATGATAATATGTCATTCGCACGAACGAAATCTACTAAAAGTACCTATAATCAGAACAATACCTAAAATTTGTCTTTTTTTTTTTAACTTCAAATTCCGCCCTTGGGCCAAGATCGTAGGTCACTTTTCAAATATAGAATAAAAACCCGCGTATCACTTTTACCCGCAGCAGAAATGTATTTTATCACAGACCTTGTTCTGTGTATTTTATCTTATTCTAGGTTTTCTAATGAACCCCGATTTTCGGCGCAGATCGGCAGTATGAATAATGTACTAGGGTGGAATAAACAAGGTCACGATAATGTCGCTGCATCGCTACGTTAAATGTCACCACCTTTATCTGTATCATATATTTTTATAATCCTTTTGACCTTCTTGCCAGTAATTTTTTGAGTCACATTTGTTGCTAAATCATTTAAATTGATGTTCTCTTTGGGGAGGTGCTCAAGTTTAGCCTTCATTAGTTTTGAATTACTTAACAGTCGATTAAGAAATTTACTATATATCGTACTAGTGCTTACAATTTATTAAAAAAAAATTTTTGACGTGATAACATCTTATAAATCGATGAACACTGGTAGCATGCATGAAAAATGTCACGTTGTGGACAAATCTTCATGGTAACGTTGTGGACAGATTTCCATGGTAACGTTGCGTAGTATAATAGTAGGTAATTAACATTTTCTTATGACGTTATCACGCAACCATATTTTTTACAGACAACCATATTTTTTTGATAGCTAAAGTACTTAAAAATAACGCTAAAATGATTTTAGAAGACCTTCCCGAACGTTATAATTTGTGCTATTGCCATTTACAGTTTTAAAAAAATCGTGATAGAGTTAGACCAGGAAAAGTCTGCAGAGATTTTGATAGCACACGCAGTGCCAGTGTTATTTATACGTCGCAATTTCATAGAAGTTTGACGTTTAAAATGACACCTGCACTACGTGTGCTGTCAAAATCTCTGCAGACTTTTCTTGGTAACTATAAAAGTATATGAGCTCGGGACCTCCTGCTTCGTAGTCCACTGCCGACTAGGCTAGGAGGCCGTCAAACAAACCTTAAACTAGTTTTCTTATTACCTAATAGACAAGACAATCATTGTATTTATTTCGAAGTATGTATAGGTAAGCACTATTGACATAGCACGTCTCTGGCGCGAAACAACTGTCCAAACAAAGCGTTAATCGTACTCATAGATTGTTTGTTTTGTTTATTCGCTGTTTTAAATACCTGCACTGTTCTTAATTAAGCATATTCGTAATTAGTTTTTATGCTTTATTACTATTTAAACAATTATCCTTATTAGTTTACAGTTGTTCCTGACATTGCAGGTTGAGTTAGACCAAGAAAAATTTGCAACGATTTTGATAGCATACGCAGTGCAAGTATTATTTATACGTCATAATTTCATAGAAGTTTGTCGTTTAAAATAACACTTGCACTGCGTGAGCAATCAAAATCGATGCAGACTTTTCTTGGTCTAAACTTTAGAAGCCATATTGAAAGGTTAGGCAATAGATTCGTTGCTTTTAACTTCTTTTAAGTTTTATTAGACTTTTGTTGTCTAAAGAATGTTGTATTGGTAAGTAAAAGCAGTTAAAGGGGCCTTATAAGTAAGTTAGCTGATTAATCAGTTATTTACAGATTTTATTTTTAAGAGAAAACTAGTAAATATCCTATTTAAATTACAAGAGAAGTAACAATTTCTTGGTTGTTTGTAAAGTTTCTTTGAGAACTAAATCGTTGGTAATGGTAATCTATCCATACAGTTACCGGCTGCTTGTTGTCAGCAATAACTTCTTGATTTCAAACCAGGAATTATCCAGTAAGTGTGTGATATATTGTGACCTATTTTATATCTAGAACTTACCTACATTATAGAAAATGTATCTCTACGAAACGATGCGAGATTTAAGGTGTTCGTTTCAATCACTTACTGGCAAGAAAAGTCATAAGTAGCCACCGGCTTTCTATGAATTCTTGAATTAAAAAGTGGAATTGAGAAAATAGTTAAATGATTGGTAGGAAGAAGGTAGGTATTAGTTTTACCTAATGTCATGTGCTAAGCTGCTACCTACATAGCTGTTCCTGCGCTTAGTGTTTGTGTACTACTTAAGTCTACATTCAAGACAAATTCTCATTTGAACGCTGGGATAACATTCCGTTTCCTTTCGATTCACCTCTTTCAATCACTGACTGGCAAGAAAAACTCGTTGCTAAGTAGCTACCGGCTTTCCATCGTCAGCAATAACTCCTTGAATTCAAACGTGCAATTAAGAAAAAAATATTTAAATGCTGGCAGGCAAGCAAGAGGCGTAGCTAGTGATGTGATGTGCCATGCTGCTAGGTGTTCCCGCGCTAAGTGCGCCGTGGCACGCAATGCACGCTCCGCCCATCGGCACGCTTGCTAACGCTTTTTAGCGCTATAACGCTGTTTTTAATGTTATTGGTCGCATTTCAAGAGTTATGAATAATTTATTTTGTGTCAGCTTGGATTGGAACATCGTGGAGTTGTGTCAAGTCTGATTGTTTGTGTTATCTTGATCGGTGCGGTGTGGCACATCCAATACTAAGTAAAGAAGCATTCACCAAATGAATGGCTTCAAAATGGTATTCCTAGACTTTTTTTACTTCCGTTAACATACATTTCGACGTAGATAACTGTTTTAATAATTACCTACCTAGTACCTACTATTTAATTAATTAAATTGCAATTTCCGGAAATTAAAAACACTTTAGTTCTTAAAAAAAAAAACAAATTACAGCAACTTCAAATTGTTCAGACCATGGTATTGAATATACCTACTTACCATTTTTTTATTTTACTACCTAATACTCATTAATAGGTAGGTACTAATATTCACTAGATGTCAAGCAGACCCCAGGCTCCCGTGAGCCGTGGCAAAATGCCGGGATAACGCGAGGAAGAAGAAGACTAGGCAGTCTTCTAGTATTAGTAGGTAGTACTAATACTAATTTTAAGAAACATTTTCGCACTTCTAATATCAATCGTGACTTTATCTCAAATCAGCACCACTATCACCCGTCAATTCTCTCAACAGATATGGTTCAAGTGCAAGCTAGCTGATATACGGCGGCCATTGCACGGCCTATTATGAGACCGTGACGTCACCGCCCCGCCCACCTCCCGCTTCAATCAAACGGGGAACCCTCGTCATGCCCCCACCCCACGTTCCGCTCTACTGACTCCGCATTTTTTCTCATAATAATAACGTCGAAAAAAATCGCGCAAAAAATCTCGACAGACGAACATCCCATCCCTATCGGCCGGTCCTTTTTGGATCGATCGACGGAATTCCAAATTTAAATTTTGGGCCGTTGAATTCATTAAAATGTGTTTAGGATTAAAATTCATGTAAGACGATATTTTGTAAGTACTTACTTTGTATCTACAATTTGTTTTTTAACTAGGGACAAACTACAATCTGTAGTACTTTATTGTGTTTATTACATATCTATTCTGTTTTAGTACAAATTCCACTTCAACCACCTAAACACGCCAAAGAAATATTCCAACAAGGTAGCAAGACTTTTGGTCTAATACAAATAACGTTTTCAAGAAGATTCATTCCCAATTAGAAAAAAGTTCTAGAAAACATTTGGGCATTGAATAATTCAAACTAAACGAATTGAGTACTTTCTTAATACAAATTATCAAATTACGTGTTGAAATATTTAAACAAATGAACGAAATTAACAATAATGTAAGGTCACGATGATCACAGATGTTACAAGACAATGGAAAGCAAATACCTATTCTTATTGGATAGAGTTAAATTTCATTGAATTAGTTTATTTTAATTGGAACGCAAATTCTTATAAGAACAGACATCAAATCAGCGTGAAAATCATGCATGAAAATTGTTAAAATTCAAATATTTGTATTCAAACCTTTCTTGAATATTTTTTTATTTAATATCATTAAATTGCTGTTTTCTAGAAAATGTGGTTGACATATTAATGCCATCTAGTATAAGGTAGCAGCGCGTGAGTCATTTAGAAAGCTATTTAGTTTTGCTACTCACCGACAGAGGTCAGCGGCGTGCGAGTTTTAAAAGTTTCGTAAACTACTTTTCATTTAGTTCGTCAAGCACGTCAGAGATGGTGCTGTTATCAATATACATATGGCATTGTATTTCCATTGGCGTTCGGTTTTTTAAAAAGCTTGTTGACTTTTATTATGATTATTTTATTTTCCTATAGTTTTGATGAAATGTGATAGTTAAATATTAGCAGAGGGTAATTAAGCTTTGTATGGACAGCCTACCAATATTCTAAGTATTTTTTCCATTAATTATTAGATTGATTTAGAACTTACATACATTGCAAGTTGTATTTTGTTTTACAAATTGATGAATCGGATCGCTGATTGATGGATTTATTTATTTATAGATTTTTAAAAATTTAAAATGGAATGATAATATGGTGATATAGGTACTTAGGGGTCATCCATTAATTACATCACACGTTTAGGGGGGGGAGGGGGTCAAGAAAATGTGACATGTTGTGACAAGGGGGAGAGAGCAGTAACCAAAATTTTATTTTAATAATTTTATTTACTGTTCAGTTCAAAAACAAGTTTTTGGAACGATAATCGTTTTTAATAGTTGATTTTTTTTTCATAATCAGTTTCGGGTTATAAATTTACTAATATTTTGACAAAAAATTAATAATACTTAATTCAATTTGCCGATTTCGTTGAAAAAATGTGACGTCACACCAGGGGGGAGGGGTTTGCCAAATGTGACCAAGTGTGACAAGGAGGGGGGAGGGGTAAAAAACCTTGAAATTCGTGTGACGTAATTAATGGATGACCCCTTATATTAAACATTTTGTAGTTATAACGTATTTATGCACTTATTGAAGATTTCAAATAGGTGCCATTTTTATATCCCCATTTGACCTAATGTTAGAAATGCATACCTACTTATCTAGACACGCGGCAGCGTGTCAAGCCAAGTTCAAGCAAAGGAACTGGCTAGCCAGCGCCGAGTGTAATATTACACGAACCACTTGGTGCCACTTTTGACCCTTCTATAACTCAAAACATCTTTGACGTAAACACATAAAACTACGTGTGTTTAATTATATCCATAAGGATATCTAGAAGCCCAAATTTCATGAAGCTAGCTCAAACGGTTATAAAGGTATGAAGGTCAAAAAGTCGTAAATTTTAAGACTGACTTATGACTTATAGTACCTAAACCTAACCTACTTCCAGATGACCTAGAAGGATGAAATTTGGAATCCAGCTTGGTTATTGTGTGTAACCGTAGGAAAAAATCTAAAAATAAAATAAAGTTAAAAAATAGGGGGGGTCCCCATACAAAAAAAACACTTTTTATTGGGACTGACATATAAGTACCTAAACCTAACATACTTCCAGATGACCTAGAAGGATGAAATTTGGAATCCAGCTCGGTTATTGCGTGTAACCGTAGGAAAAAATCTAAAAATAAAATAAAGTTTAAAAATAGGGGGGGTCCCCATACAAAAAAAACATTTTTTATTGGGACTGATATAAGTACCTAAACCTAACCTACTTCCAGATGACCTAGAAGGATGAAATTTGGAATCCAGCTCGGTTATTGTGTGTAAGCGTAGGAAAAAATCTAAAAATAAAAAAAAGTTAAAAAATAGGGGGGGTCCCCATACAAAAAAATATTTTTTTATTGTAGCGTTGGAACCGTTACAAGCAGATATTTGAAACTACCCCAATATATGTATTATTATATTTGCTATATTAAAATAAAGTTTAGTCAAAAAATAAGTGGTGTCCCCATACAAAAAACTTTTAATACGCTCTAAACAACCGGCCAACGGTGTGTCGTCGGCGGCGCGCGGTACCACATAATTATACAAAGAACAGAAGTAAAAACCATACAGCGGAAACACAAGAAAAAACATTAAATCTCAATACCTGCCTAGTTTTCTTTACAAAAAGTATTGATATCCCACCAAAAACATAAATGTAAAAAAGGAGAGCCAAGTTCAATACAAAAATTATGCTTGGCTGTGGGGCTCGCCGCAAAAAGAATGGAGATCTAAATGAGTGCCACTGCCAAGTTCTATGCAAAATCCAAATATGTATTTATAGGAACAAAATAACATTATAAACAAGTATTAAACTCTATTTCCTTGCTTTATTGGATACCTATAACAATTGCTGTTATTTAAAAAAATGTGAGATCTTAAAGTAGGTTAGATTTGGCTTGGCCAGGTTTTATCAGAATTACAATATATATAAAATGATTGATATAATGAAAACTGGCCAAGTCAAATCTAACCTACTTTAAGATCTCACATTTTTTTAAATAACAGCAATTGTTATAGGTATCCAATAAAGCAAGGAAATAGAGTTTAATACTTGTTTATAATGTTATTTTGTTCCTATAAATACATATTTGGATTTTGCATAGAACTTGGCAGTGGCACTCATTTAGATCTCCATTCTTTTTGCGGCGAGCCCCACAGCCAAGCATAATTTTTGTATTGAACTTGGCTCTCCTTTTTTACATTTATGTTTTTGGTGGTTCCCATTATACAGAAGTAGTCTCAAATTAAACTATGTACACTTCAATAATTCAAACTCCATTTATTATATCCAATCACGTTAAATTCTAATCAAGTTATTGACAAAACCGTGTGTTTACGCGAAAATTTAAATTCCATAATCGCGAGGCTTAACCCTTCTCAATTTGTGACAGTGTCTAAATTAATAGTGCGTGAAGGGCCTCGCAGCTATTTAGCTGTGTGACCTTAAGGGCGATTTAATAATAAGATTTATGGCTCTTAATGCCAGAATACCTGAAACTTGTTTTCTGCCTACCTATTTCTGATTCGCTGCCCACGTTCTTAAAGAAAATTGGGCTTAAATTATGGGCGTTATTGATAAACAATTAAACACGCTACAACGCTTAAATTACTTAAGTATTCATCGTTTGTCTTAATCTGTCATATTGACTTATCTATTTGTAAGAGAGAGGGATAAAATATAGATTAACTAATTGAGGCTTGTAAAGTTTTATGAATACCTACGAAGCTTAGTCGTGAAATTGAGTCAGAGGGCCTACCGCGAAACACGTTCGACGTGTTGCCTCTCTGTCGCACTTGTAAATTAGTACATAAGTGTGACAGGGAGGCAACACGTCGAACGTGGTTCACGGTAGGCCCTCAGTTCTTAACCTTAGGTAATAGATCTATTTGGGAAAATGTGTTTACCCCCAATTTACAATAATTATTCCTAGCAAACAAGGAAAATACAAATTGGTACCTATATTAAACATTTTACCTCCTTCATGGAATATTTTGATACAAGTTCAACCGAAATTTCTTCTACAAAAACCATTTTAAAAATATAGAAACGCTATCAAACCTCACCGGAAGCTGTCCGTGAGTGAGTTAATTTACGCGCTGGGCAAGCGGGCGGTATCTGTGGACTTCCGGTCTGGCGCCGGAAGTGAACGATGAAAACCGTTCATCATCGTTCGGTCGCCACGCTTCCACTGAACTAAGAACTTATTGAGCTTTTGACAATTGAAATGGTGTCTTTTCATTTTAGATTATGTGCAAGCGGTGTTTGGTTACTTACGTTACGTTTGTCTGTAGAATAAGGAGCAATCAAAAATGTTTATATAAAAAAGTATGTTTACCTGGTTTCTATTCGCTTAGTCATATTTGCGCACGGCTCTGTATGACGTTTGTTTTGCGACAAGAATATTTGGCCAGAATATTCGAAAGTAAATAGGTAGGCAATTAGGCACCGTGTAAAAATAAGCTACCTATTTATTTTTTCTAATTGGACTTCTCATGCCAATTTCATTAGGATAACGAATTATTTTCGAAGTGAATAACTATTGTGCCCAAAAATGTGTTACTTAAGTACTTGTTGTGTTATCAAACCTAGATTTTTACCCGACTTATGACATTGGCAACATTTTAACCGATTTCTAAAATGAAGAAAGTTATACATACCTACACTCTAAAAAATGAAGACCAACTAAGAGCAGTTTTCTCTTAGTTGACGTTAAGTTAATTACAACAATAACGATCTTATATAACTCAAAGAAAGCTGATTACTTAAAACAATAAGTGTATCTGTGATTGAACTAATAAAGTAGGTATGTTATTAATCCTAACAATTGTATACTTTGCATCTATTATTAACTTGTTGGCATAATTATGTAACGTAAGTTAATTCAATCCTTAACAATTTAATTAAAACAGATAAATATGTTAATAGTTATGAACATTTTAATAGTTTATTTAATTATTTTGTCTTTGTTGATTTACATAAGATTTGCTAGTTGAATCAACTAAACATATAATATTTAGAACAACGAAGATAAAACACTCAATCCCATTATGATCAAGTTATCGTATTGATTACGAAACTAATATTCCATTCTACTAAGAATTATTTGTTAAATCGATTTTCTTAATAATTAAATTAAATAATCGGTTAATCCGATCAATCAAGAGATAAGAAGGGGGATCGCCTGTACACCCGCTCTCCGCCCCGCCTGCGCCCCTCTCGTGGCGCGTGCGACCGAGCAGTCAGTCTCTGTAGCACGCAGTTGCGTTAAGCTCATTCAATTACTTATTCCTCTGGAAAAACCTGGTGTGTACAAAGTTGATTGCAGTTATGGTAGTTCGTACAGTGGGCTTACCAAACGCACTATTGCCTGCAGAATTAAAGACCACATCGCTGCGGTCAAGAACAACGACGCTCGCAAGTCAGCTATTGCTCAGTGTCACCTTGAGTCGGGTATAAGTCACTGGATCGAGCTGCATAGTCCCAAGGTCATTTCGACAGTACGCCACTATATAGTTGCTCACTCTATTTGCAAGTTATCTACGCGATCGACAGCAGTACGTTCGTCATGGATGCTTTGTGTCAGCTCCTTATCACACGAGATCTGGTGTCAGTCAGGGTTCCATACTCGGCCCTCTTTTGTTCGGGTTGATGGTCAACGATTTGGAGATGGTAGTTAAAAACGCTAAGTGTTTGCTATATGCTGACGACCTGAAGTTGATTTATGGCGTAAATAATGGTGTAGACTGTGTTTCTCTGCAGGATGACATTGACTCCGTGATGCGGTGGAGCGTGGAAAATAAACTCTTCTTTAATGTAGCCAAATGCTGTGTATGCTCATTCAGCCGAGCTGCAGAGCCTCTGATTGCGCAGTATACGCTCGGACCGGATACGATTGACAGAGTCTCCACAGTAAAAGATCTCGGGGTGGTCTTTGACTCCCGTCTTACATTTCACGATCATATACGAACGCTAGTCGATAGCTGTTTCAAAAGATTAGGCTTCGTGATACGCAACGTCAAGGACTTTCGAGATGTTGAGGCCATAAAGCTTGTCTTTAACGCATTGGTGAGAAGCAAGTTGGAAACTTCGTCAGTCGTGTGGATCCCGTATGAGTCGACTTACGCCTTACTTCTAGAGAGGATTCAAAAGGCTTTTCTTAGATTTTTGTATAAGAAAATGTATGGGTTTTACCCATTTTTATACCCGACTAAGTTTTTGCTCGGAGCACTTGGTTACAACTCTTTAGAAGTAAGGCGTAACTGCAACTTACTGGCTACTGTTTGTCGCATGCTGCGCGGGGAATCCGACTGTCCAGACCTCGTGAGTCGTGTGCTCAGACTGCACGTGCCGGATATTCCCAGGATGAATCTAAGACCGCGGGTGCGCCCACTGTTGGCGGTGCCATCGGCGCGCACTGTGTCACGCAGGAATTCCCCGCTCCCTCGTGCATTGACGCTACTCAATGCGCTCCTGACGTCAGCACCTGATTGTGATTTGTTTGCATGGAGATGGACGACTGTGTACCGTGAGTGTCTGAAGTATTGTGAGACGATGGATGACAGGCCTTCCACAGTCCGTGTATAGGTAATACTATGTTATGTGATTTGTTATTTCTGTTCTTCCTGTGTATGTTGTATCTTGTACCTACTTTGTGTTATATTTTAGTTGTAATGAAATATTTTGTAAGCGTTTCTCGGCGCATTGGTATTTTTACTGTAATGCCGTGTAAACATAATTGTGTTAAATAAATAAATAAATAAATAAATATACCAAGATTGGTAAGAGAAGCCTTAATTCACAAATACAACAATTTTAATCGTGAAAATGGGTTTTTAAACTGTCAAATGTGTGGAATCTTGTGATTTGTTTGACTAAAAAACAACCAGTGACATCCGAATCAAACTCGCGTAGTGACACTGCGAGTGTAGTGTGCTTGGATAGACCAACAAGTGTGAACGTGATTGGACCAACGAGTGTTAACCCCTCGTATGCTTAGACACGGATCCGTGCGTGTGAATTTAAATGCAAAACGTTTACTTTCAAAATGATTAAATGAATAAATAACATCTTATTATAATATTATTTTGTTTTATTCATTTACCCCCTTTTTATAAAACTTTACGGGCTTGATTTAGTTTAATTATGTTTTATCCCTTTCTTTGTTGTTATATTTTATTCACTACTTATTCGTTTAAATTTTATAAATTTAAACGAATAAGTAGTGACCACCAGCATTATTCAGCACGGCGCGTATAAAAACTAGAGATCTGAAAGAAATGTTTTAGTAAATGCGACAAAGTAAGTCATAGTACAATTGAACAAGAATGGTATTGTACTAAACAAGCTTCATAGTTGAAATGATTAAACAATTAAAATTCAAATTGAACAATATCTTAGTTCAGGCTAATAAGATGCATAAGTCGATGTAATCATGTTCTTAGTTGAACTTATTTAGGTCAAATAGTTAATACAGTAATTCTTCATGTTAACATTGATTTACATCTTAGTTGAAATGATTAAACAATTAAGATTCAAATTGACCAATATCTTAGTTCAGGCTAATACGCCATAAGTCGGTGTAATCATGTTCTTAGTTGAACTTATTTGGGTCAAATAGTTAATACAGTAATTCTTCATGTTAACATTGATTTACATCTTAGTTAAACTAACTTGTTTGTTTTCATTATCAAGCCCTTAGTTGATCTTACTAGGATCAATTAGTCAGCATAATTATTTTTCGTGTAAATATTGAACAAGATCTTAATTGGTTCAGTTACCTAGCAATAGTAATAGCAATCAGAATTACCTTGTTTGATGTGTTTAAGTTCTTGTTAGGCTCGTATGGAATCAAGATGCTTGATTAGGGCCATCAAGATATTGATAGGGCCAACCAAATTTTTTTTAGAGTGTACATAATTATACGAAAAAACATTCACTGTCGAATTATAAGGTCAGTACTTATTTTAAAACATTTTACTTGTGTTGTGTAGCTTACAAAATGCTAAAATTCTCCGATTACTAATTTTATCCGACTTCAAAATAAGTTTATTTTGAAGTCGGATAAAATTATGGTATGTGACGAATTATTATTAAGTTTATTATACATTAATACCTAGTGTATGGAATATCGATAAACTTTATCGATGTTTCTATTTATATGTACAATATGTATAATATGTAGATATATTTATATTTCTACAATACAATAAATACAAATAAAAACAAAACTCCCAACAGTGTAAATAGTTACCCAAGAGAAAGCAAACGTGCGTAGGGTTGTGCCGGCATAGCCATTCAGAAAGCGTTCCGAATTATTCAATGGAGCGGGAGCAGCCCACGATCGGAATTTTAATCGACTTTTAGATGCTCTGCCTTCCTGTTTCAACTTTCACCTTTTCCTTAAAGGGTTGGAGTATTTGTTTAAATCATATCCGTTGCCTAAATATAAATGTCTAAATTAATCCTTTTGTGCATAGGTAGGTACAGTCGCCATCAGATATATCGGAGCGGCCAAGGTGCTCACAAATATCTGAACACGCCTCTATTATCAAGGAGTTAGAGTGCGTGTTCAGATATTTTTGGGCACCTCGGTCCCAGCACTACATGCTGCTGCGTGCTGAACTTAATAATTTTACATTTGTCAATATTTTTCTATCAATATCCGATCGTTACAGACTTCTAATAAAGTCACGTTAAATCCTAAAAAACTGATCATATTTTTCTAATTATATCCCAAAAAAAAATTTAGCATTGATTACAATGCTTCCGAAAAAAATTTCAACGAAAAAAACCAATACGGTTCTAGCATTATCTTATCTGTGACGCTTAACTTGAACATCGAGCTTTTAAGCTCACCCTTACACAACAGCGGCATAGTTAACTAAGCGACGCTACCTGCATATCGACAGAGTTCTGATTAAATACCACAGATGGAGCTTCTCAAAAGTTAAGTCTTTTTATAACAGATGGCGCTATAATCAAAACATTTCGAGAAAATGTAAATAGGTAAATTTTGTGATTATTAGTGTAATTGGTCATATTTTAATTAATTCATACATTTTTAGTAGTTTAATTAATGCAATAGCTTAGCTTGTCAAATAAACGTAGAACTCAAGCAATATGTATACGCTAGCCTAACTTTCAAAGCCTCGTATGACGTTTCATCATCAGTTTTAAATATAATCTCTATCACCAAGTGACAGGGTTGTAATTTGTAAGTCACATACTGGTGCGATGCGAAGATATTCCCGATACTGTCCGCGCATCCTATTGTTCGAACGTATGCAAGCGATGTTAGAATGCTGCAATTACAAAGGTGTCGGCGTCCGTAGGGCCATAAATCAGCTCCGCACGATATAACAATTAGCTGGTATGATAGCAATGTTAATTAAACGAATATGATTCGGGCGCCGGCCTGGCGGATAAACTACCATGCAAATTTGAGAGGCCTGCTAAGGAGAAGCTATACTGCAAATCGTAATTAGATTCCAAAAAATGTTGCCACTGTAATAATTTGTTTGTAAAATAGTAAATTCCTATTTATAAATAAACACGCTTAAATAATTTATTTATTGGTAATTTTACTCCTACGATTTAAAAAAGTACTAAAAGTACTTACTTATTTTTACATAAATACAAGACGCGCTAGTAAAAAGTGGCAACATAATGTCCCACTTTTTTTGGAATCTAATTATGATTTTCAGTTTAGCTTATTGCGAGACCTACACGCGTATTCGGGAAACGAGATAATCACAAGATCTAGAAACGATATAGAGATCAACTAGATTTACATTAGATATCGACTAGATGTGACTTGGATATCTAAGTCATAACTTGTCGAAATCGTTCAAGAGGACCTCCAGAATCGCGGAAACGTCAAATTTGACATATCTATCTTGTCGAAATCGTTCAGGAGGACCTCCAGAATCGCGGAAACGTCAAATTTGACATATCTATCTTACAAATATCTTTAAATTATCCATATCGTAACTTGTTGAGGTCTAGTAGAGATCTAATACATTTTCAGAATCGAGCCGCTACTGGGTCTGACATTGTCGTAACGTCGATTGACAAAGTAAAGACCCGAAAAGGTACCTAATATGACGCGTGAGTGCTCTATTAGTCTAGAGTCTAGAAAATAACCCATAGATATTTGTGCTTTTGATGGCATAGCGTGGGATTCTTTCAAACTATTACGTAGATTATTATCTAGTTAATGTAGATGTTACTTACTTCTCAGCAATTGTGGGTAATTTGACTTGCTTACCAAGAATGGATGAAACCAATGCTCAGGTACTAAAAACTACTATTTCCCATTTTCGACGGATTTTAGTGTAACTAGTGCGTATTTGCGTAACCTATATTCTGCGACAAAACGTAGAAAAAATCAACATTCAAGCAATCCTTTCAATTAATATTACTTAATTGACACACTGCTAATCCAGGCCGCGATTAAATTAACACCTGTCAAGCTAACGTGCAGTCATTAGGGCTTATCTAGTTGTAATGCAATTAGTGTGGTCAGATACAGAGGTTCGTAATTACGCGATTAACACGTAGACGTTACTTATCCTATTAGAGATATGGCTGAGCTAGATCAAGCGTGTTTACATCAGTTTTTAATTTGTACTATAATGACTCATTCATTCATTCATTCATTCGTTATTTATTCATAAAACATAATATTTTACATGTCGAATAAGGTAGGTACATAGCAGTGGCGGCGCGTACATAAATGCCGATTCCCACCGTCCACCGGCTTGCCTGTTTTTGGACGTTTGAGCAGAGTTGTAAAGGAAATATGTAAGCCAAATTAGCCACGGCTTGCCTATGGATATATTTGACGCGCCGCCACTGGTACATAGACAATTTATACACTAGGTCTTAGGTAGGTAAGTATTTATTAATTTGTCAATAAGTTTAATAGGTCGATAATTTCATTTTTAATAAAAGCTTTTACCGCTGACTGTACTTTTCTTTCAACAGGCGGCTAAGAGTGACATTCCATTTCCAACTGCAGCTGCAATCCTGTTCATTTTACTATGGAAATTGACAATGACAGCGACGCGATTCCATAGTAAAATGAACAGTATTGCAGCTGCAGTTGGGAATGGAATGTCACTCTAATACTCAACAAGACATTTTTAACAAACCCAACACATTTAGGTGGCGTAGCGTTGTTTTATCATTATCACAGAGTTTCTATGGCCATCTATGTCCATAATCAGATCAGCTCGATGGTAGGTACCATAATATTGCATTCACCAACAAGGTGGGTTTAATTTAGCTTGCAAGATTTGACTCAACAAACAAATAACAAACAAGCTAAATAAAAGCTTGTAAAAACGTAATATTTTAGTGGCATTTTCAAATCTTTCAATTTCAGAAGAAAAACATGTTTGCATCTGAATATGAAAATAGTTATGTATTTCTGAGCATTTCGATCTTATCTAGATTTCACACCAAGAATAGGTACTTGTATTGTAGGTAGTCTTATAGTCATCTTATAGGTACTTTGTGTACAGTTGCCATCAAATTTATCAGAGCGGCCGAGGTGCTCAAAAAACCTGAACACACACACTAACACATTGACAATAGAGGCGTGTTCAGATATTTATGAGCACCTTGGCTGCTCCGATATATCTGATGGCGACTGTATAATACATACACAAAAGTACCTATGACTTAAGTAGTGAAAGCACTCGTTCGGCAATAATGTCTATATTTCTCCTACCTGTATAAGTACTTATATGTATACTCCAATCTATTAACGGCCGATGTTCACAAAAGCCATTATGTGTGCAAGATATCGGACATTACCTGACGGATATTACCTGTGTCTGACGCGCCTTTGATGGCAGGCCGGGAATGCCCGCCATTTTGATTGCTGCCCTTAATTGATCGCGCGCTTTAATTAACAGATTCCTGCTGCGTTTAGGATATTTGCATCCACGTGTAGTATCTATCGGATGAATACACAAATGTATGTTTCGTGTATATGGTCTGTAACCACATAACTAAAAGGTAGATTTATTGTACAGCTCAATGAAATAAAATTACACATAACATAACACCGGTTAAAGTAGATGCAGGCAACAACGACTCTTGAGTACCGAAAAACCCGTTAAATTAAACCTTAAAATTAGTACATACTTAGATGGTACCGCTATTGTGACAAACATCGGACGTACCTTTTATACATACCTAGTTTCGGGTTAGGCGTTTCGTAGATCCATTGAATTTAATTTTGTAAATGTACCATAAATTATTCCGAATAAAATTCTCACATGTCAAAAATTACCGTAAGTGATTTCAAAACATACATCACATTTTCAGTCCACATGCCTAAAAATAAAAACATTACAGTTGAATTAACACTTCGGGCGTTGACAGTTTTTTCGTCATCAAAAAGTCGGCAACGACCCCACCGGGGTCCGGGGCTGAGTGAAATGCCGTGTTGCTGTAATTACCCGCCCAACTTCTAAATTTAATCAGGCAAGTTCAGTAATTTTGAGGTTCATAATTTTTCATGAGGCGAGGATTGAGTGGATGCGTGTTTTTGAAGAGAGATAAGTTTTAGTACCCTGTTGTAAATATTTCACAATTAGTTAGACGTGTTTTTGTAAATAACTTACCAAAGGAACCAATTGATAGACCATAAATACCTTATGCTTTTTACATTATTTATTTTTACTAAAGTATTTTCACGTTCCTGCGCTTTCGTTTCCTAAGAATAGTTTTTCAAAGTTCGTTAAAGATTATTCAGTGAAAATCTATGAAAAACAACAGGACGATGCGTGACCGCACATAATGCATGCAATTTTAATTTTAGTTTACATGACCCATCGCAAATTTGCATACAAGGAAACATGATGATTGATGAACAGACACTTTCGGTAGTTTTCGACATTGCAAACAGTCAATGCATAATTGTTTTGAATTAACATTAGGCAGGTAGTACTTACTGTTTACTTATTGACTTGGCTTATTCTTGCAATGAGTATGAATACTATGGATGACGAAAAATGATTTGCAACGATTTCTGGAACTGCTTGTAAGTATGTTGAATCGGTGCTTCAAATAATATGTATGTAATTGCATAAAATTCCTAAGGATAATTTTCTAAAAATAAATGTAATATTACAATTCTAGGGTAAAATAGTCAGCTGTCTCATCGTTCACGTGTATTTCAGACATCTATTAACTTCGCGGTAAAATTAGAAACGTTCAAATAAAACCTCAGGACAGTAATTAATAAATTAGTCGAAACTGAGTCGGGAGATAATCGGAGGAGATCAGAAGAGACGAAAGGAGATTAATAGGAGTGCCTGGCGTAATGGATGTTCCCACACTACTGCCCTTTGAGGGCCGGGGCCGCGGATACAGATGCGTTTTTACTAAATTGTAATATGTGGCGTTCCACGGGATAAGGTACTTTCGGGCGGCTGGCGTCTACACGCTATTATTCACGACCCTCCAATACGAATACACTGCTACGCGTTGTAAGCGCCAACCACCATAAGGTAACTTTTCCCGTGGGACGTCACATATAAGTGTGTAATACCTGTAATTATAACACTAAATATTTACATACTTACCGATGTTTCAATGTTCTATAAAAGTTGGTTGTAAATCGCTAACTTGGCGTCTGTTCTGTGATAGCGTGAGTAGACTAAGCTATGGTATAAAAAATTGGTACTTTTGTAAAAGTTATGTGGTAGTCTGATCATGATCTGTATTATCTGTAATCAATAGACAAGTACAGAAAAGTAAGAAAACTAAAACTAAATTTAGGTAACGAAATCAGCAGCAAAATCTAATAAAAATAAACTAGGCAATAATCATTTAACAGTTTTCTTAAACTTTTTATATCAAACTACTATTCTGATCGTAAATAAAAGGAAGAGTTTCCGTGCTCTTTCACCGGCAACTCGTTCCAGAACCGATACACAAATAAATCAGAACCACTTTGTGCTCCCACAATAGCTCTTTAATTGACAAATAGTGGAAATGATAAATACAGGCGCTGGGAATTTCCCGAAATACCCCCTTTGATCATCCCGTGATTAACAGCCCCGGCCCGACTTACGCGAAATCATATTAATATTCTTTTTAATTTGGCCGCGAGTCTATTACACGGCCTTATTTTAGTTGATTTATCGGCCAGTCTCTAAACACGATGTAAGACGACTTATCGAATATTTTAACAATTTTTATGTCGCTCGGACTATTTCAAATGATATAATAACGCTCCGATTCCTCAATGAAGCTGATGGAATAGATTTTTAAATATAAAAATGAAATCGAGCGCATAAATTTGGGTTTAGTGTCACGTATAAAATATATTATGTACTTAAACATTTCATTCAGCTGATACATAAAACGGTACAATTTATTTCCCGATGTTACTTTTTATTTAACGTCGTATTTCATCGGTCCATAATCTAGTTGACACACAGTTCTGTGTAAAACACGAATGCACAGTTATTTCTGAAAAAGATAATTAGATCTCTCGTGGAAACCATAACAGTTGGGCCTCAAAGATCATGAGAACAAGTGTCCGAGAACCGACCTCTAATAAATCAAATGCGGTCGTCCGTTATCAAATTATCACAATCACGTGAGACTGTTAATTTCACGTGCGCTCGCGCCGCTAAAGACATGTTCCTTGAACCGCCACGAGATGCTATCGGCGTCGTAATAATTGCGGGCTAGAACATTAGTCCGTGTTCTAAAGATTAAAAACTGTAACCGAGATTGTGCCCCGAAATATTTAACGGCGAAGCTCAAATTTAAGTGCTTAGACCCCTAACGGGTTTTTGTGTCTGGGTAAAAAACTCTAAACATGAGTCAACCCCGATTATGAACGTCTGAATTAAATTTAACTAATCTAAAAATTTAATTATTCATGATGCGAATAAACACTGAACTAAACAGTTTTTGAATTGAAACATGAGTGAGTAAATTTATGATTATTTTTACTTCGTGTTAATAGCGATTTAGTGAGGGCGGTTGTTTTTGCAATTTTACAAAGCGTAATTACGCCAATATGTTTTTCTTGCACTGTTTCAATACAAATTAAAAAGACAACGAGGCATTTCAAATAAACAAAAAGCCATAAATCAGCCGCTCGTCTGTACCTACGCAGTAGGTATTCGCAGATTGGTGTGTCCAATCTACTTGGTGGAATGCAAATGGAAATTGAAAATTAAAAAAATCGTGAGGGTTGTCCCGCGTGGAGGGTGGTAAAATCGTAAATTTAAATTGTTCATCCCTCAACATGCAAATTTACGAAATATCTAGCCATGGTTTTGGTTGGTAGCTGGGGAGTTGTGGCTTATGAATAAATCTGTAGACTTTTAGGCAGTACCCATGGTTTTAATCATTGTTATGTTAAATTCATCATCAACGTTTCCGTAGGTAACTACTTCAAAGTGTTTGGAAAAGAGCAATCAATCTGTGTACCTACGTAAACCTTAGGAATTAATATACTTGCCAACGTCTTGCACGATTCAAGTTTAATGTGAAGGGATAAATAATATCACACAAAGCATTTTGTTAGATTTTTCTATGTCACTGTTATGAAATATATAAACAGTAGCATGTTTTCTGTAGGAGCATTGTCTCAGAGTTGCCGCCATCATTAACGGACGCTAATGAAGCTTGAACTTTGGGTTTTAAATAACTTACGCCGGCCCAAGGGGCGGCACCACTCCAGCAATGTGTTGTACGGATTTTTTACTTTTGACATAAGTTTAACAATCCGTATCCAGAACACTTTGATGTGACTTTGCCGTGTTGTCCCAAAACTCCCTCAGTAGATGACATCGCTCCAAACATAACATTGTATTTCCGCGTAAAGTAAACTGACGGTACATTTGCATGCTTATACTTTTTGTACTAGCTACTTTGTAAATTCTGGTAGCTGTCACATAAACCACGTACACAATAAATTTTGTACTTAAAAACCTGTTGGACCAGATCCCACGATAAAGCCGAGGTAATGGCGACTCTAGCCTCGCTACAGAAATTAACGTCCGGGTAAAGTTATGTCGTCGGGCCATACGCGGCTGTCACTCATGCTCCATCAACTGCTGGGAAATGTCGAGGCTATGACGGCGGGTCAGCCACATGTACGCGACGTGACACTATGTCATATCCCTGTCTCATTTTCGGAGATGGTGTTCCATCAGTCAGACAAAGACGGACTTCGAACTTGACTCGCGTTTCTAAGAATGCGCCGCTTAGTTATCTGCGGTAAACGGGGGCCCGTATCAGACAGGTTGTCGCTAATAGGCGTTTTACTCGGAACATATGAGGTTTTATGTCTTCGTGTGTGTCCCAGCTTTAGGACACGTGTCAGTCTGTGTCTGCCGTCAGGCGGCGGAGTGTTGACTCTGGCACATCTAGCCGCGAGCTCGCCAAAGCAAACAATCGATCGAGAATCGCCTCTCGATACCTGACCATTGGAAAAATACTTTAATAATAGATCGACTAAGTGCGTTAACCTTTCCTTTCCAGATTCGCCGAGGATCCGATGAGGAGACACCGTCCGCCGCGTGAGCCGCAAGTGAGATCGATCGTGCCCGTGTAGTGAATGGAATCCGAAGTGTTTTTGTGGTGATCGAACGGTGTAGTGTCGGCCCGGGAGGCCGAAAATCTGCAACGGAAGATACGGACGTGAGCCGCGCGGGCTGCGGGCCCGCGATGAGCGCCAACAGCTGCGATAACATGGCATACTTCTCCAACGCATACATGCCGGACATGCGGAACGGTGGTCATGAGCACCAGCAGGCGCACGCGCACTACGGCGCGGTGCCGCAGCAGGGGCACGAGATGGACGGCTGCGACCAGCAGCTCCGGCCAGCGCAACACCACTACCCGGCGCAACCGGCGCCGGGGATGCCCTACCCTAGATTTCCACCTTACGACCGGTTGGGTTACTACCCGCAAATGGAGCAGAACGGCTACCGGCCGGACAGTCCGTCTCAGATGGGCCATATGGGTCCTAAGGATGGGTACGGTCCGAACGGTCACCAAGCGACGCCGGCGTACACGTCCTGCAAGCTGCAAGCGGCGGCGGCCGTACCAGCGGGCGTGCCGGGCAGCCCGCCGCTCGAGCAGGCGCAGCAGATGCCCCACCACATGCACTCGCAGCAGCACATGGTGCAGCACGGGGTGCCGCACCAGCAGCACCTCATGTACCCCGTGGACGACATGCAGCACCAGACGCAGATGCCGCCCATGCACCAGCAGCCGATGCATGCGCAGCAGCCTCCCCCCCAGCAGCCCCCGCCTAACACCAACGCATCGCTGCCTAGTCCACTCTACCCCTGGATGAGAAGTCAATTTGGTAAGTTCACCACCAATTTTTTATACTGTTAAGCAAGATTTTGTCTATATAAATGAGTGGTTTGGTAGACGTAACAGCCAAGCAGGCAGCCAAGCCAACCAGCAGTCCAATTCTAGGTTTAGTTATTAGATCTGTTTCCAATATGATACAGATGTGATACTGATTCTGTCAGTGTCAAATCAAAAGTAAAGTTTTTGGTTGACGAAATGTTACTTTTGACACTGACAGATCTGTATAATATTGGAAACAGATCTAATAACTAAAACTAGAATTGGCATTTAAGTTGGTATCCAAACATAATTGATACCACAACATGCGTACAACTAGTAACCACGAATTGCTACGCCGCTCGTAGCACACCTTACTAAACAGTTGTAGCAAAAGATACCTGCCTATAATTTGGCTGTCAGATTGTAGAGAGCAAAGGTGTAATTTCGAAAATTACTGCATCGTTTTCCGTTAACATTTCGTAACTGCGGCACAAACGACAGATAACCGATAGGATTTCGTAATCACGATTCAGAGCTCAATTTTGGAACTAATAAAATTAGATAAGTACTTATCGTATTCTCAGAACAGCAATGGCAGGTGGCAGCAAAAAGTTTAAAAGTAAAAGCGGATTCCGGTGGCGTTTAATACAATTAGTTTTTGCAAGTTTGCACAATGTAGCGTCAGCAAAAACGTTTCGCAAGTCGGTAGACAAATTTCGCCCTCGCATTGATGTGAAACAATAAGTGCCAGAAACAATGCCACGGTTCCGGGATTATGTTTTATGGGTCGAAGTGGTATTCAAAAGGAATTTCACTTTTCATGAAATTTACAACTCTCGAGTACAAAGGCTCACCTTCTGTTTAGCCACCGATCGGGAACAATGAGCCGTGGTACGCCGTCTCCTACTGTTTTTGAATTTGTCTGAGAACTGATTTATGGTGGCTCGCCTGATTTAGGGATTCTATTGTAATTGGCGAGGTCATTCAAATAGCACTGGAGTTCGGAGTTGCGAATTTTGGAGCGTAGTTGCGCCGCGGTAATTCGAAGTGCCAGGAACTATCTTGCAGTGCTAAAAGCGTTTTAGTTTCTCCTTAATTTCGATTTATGTACTTGTAAAGTTTTCTGAGTGAAATTATTATTAAAGAATATAATAATAACTTTTTGTAAATTTTGACAAAATTTTTAGTGTAAAGTGCAAAGCAAAGTGAGTTTTAATCAGGTATAATAATGTTTTAAAAATCTTATTTGAATCGTCACTCACCTGGCGACTGTGCTACATTGTTTCAATGTTTTGAGCACGGTAGGTGATTAATTTCAAATGACAATTAGCTGTTGGACGTATTATAGATATTTAATTAATGTTGACGCATTTTAATTATACTTTGATACTGTTGCTACCCCTACTTCAGGGCAATCTACGCCAACTACGAAGTTCTGTCTGGACCCGTGTCACTGAATACGTATCTACCCTGTATAGTTAATCTATCGGTCGATACCTTCCAAACATATTTATATATATGTACAACATATTAAGATGTGTTGTAATGTTCTGAATCTATTATAATAACATTATCGAAAGTGATTAATGTAAATTATAGTCTATATACCTTTACATCATTCGTCATATAAGTACGTACGTAGTAAGTATTTATTATATGTATTAGTATTTTTCAAATTTCTTGGGTACGCGGACAGATGTCATCTCAATACAATTTATAACCTTAAAACGCAAAATCTCGCAAAATTGTATTGAGATGACATCTACTGTCACCGTACATATCCAAGCTGTTTGAAAAATATGTACTACTATAGTCAGAGCGATCAAAGTGTTTCATCACGAACATCATACATACAAATGCTCTATATTAAAAAAAAATATATATTTCAGTTTTTTTTTTTAACAATCCATATTTGTGTTAGTCTACTTATATCTAAGCTTAAAAAACTACATGTTAGTAAATATGTGTGAATACATAATTAAATTAGAATTCTATGCCCTACCCGTCACAATACTGACCCAATATTTTAATATTATACACGGTGGCTAAAAGATAACTGCATTCCCGTTGCCAGGGAGGTTTTGGGAATATTGGGATTATACTGAGCAACTTTTACTATGGGACCAACTCCGAAATCGCGAAAAAAAATTACCCTTCCATAGAAAATGGACCAGCCTAAATGTATGAAATAGCCAATTTTTTTTGCGATTTCAGGGTTTTTCCCATAGTAAAAGTTGCTCAGTATAATCCCAAAACCTCCTTGTCAACGGGAATGCAGTCATTTTTTAGCCAACCTGTAAATAATAGATATCTGAACATAATTGTATGTACTACCTATGTTGTCTTCACACTACGTTGAGCCAGTGTTTTAATTATTATTAAAATTAAATTGAAAGTTCGTTTCTAATGATGAGGCAGTGATATATTATGATTGTGTGAGCTTGATGCATGGCTACGAGAATAGCTCCAAGCATCTGGTCCTCGGAAGATGTTCATTCGTAACTACTTAGTTGCAAACGTAACTACACTATTAAGTGGTTGTAATAGTGTATGTACGAGTACTTAGTATGTAGTTATAAAACCATTTATTTAGATACAATATATATACAGTGGTACAACTAAATGAAATTAATAACTAGCTTAAATCTAAAATAGGTCCCTGAGGCATTGTACCAAGAATGCTGGCGGCATTTCCCCGCTGTATCGCAATACTGATACGTTGTGCGAGGTAGCCGCCAGCTCTTCGGTCACCAGTTACGTCAACCAGACGCTTCGCGATTTCTGCGAACAACTTAAATGCGCGCTGGGACCCCATGGACCTAGAGTTTCAACTCCAAATGGTATAGTATGTAGTTTGTATGTATACTTTTTGACATGCCCTGCAGTCCAAACGGATTCATGGACTCAATTGGATGTTGGGCTAAGTGACATAGCTAGGCCAATGTTTTGTAGGGGGTCCATTTGTTTGACATAATTATTGAAAGTCATAATGTAATGATTGTCAGATCATCAATAGCCAGTCAAAGTTCTGAAACCGTTAACTTTTCAGCATTTTCGTAGGGTTGTTTTTTAGATAGGTTAATAGGTTAGGTTTGTTTTAGCAATCTTGAAAAGTTACGCGTTTCTGAGAAAAACCAAATTATGACTAACGAAAATGTGGACAAACAATACATTATGATTTAAAACTTTATAGGAAACAATAGATAGATTCGCATAGGTCGGTCTACTGGGGATCTTTTAGCGTATGTCACGCACTACTGCGGCGAGGCCATCGAGAGGAACGGTGAAGCGCTTGCTGTTTCACTGGACATCTCGAAGGCCTTTGACAGGGTTTGGCACGCAAGTCTCCTTAGCAAGCTTCCTGCTTACGGCATCCCTGCTGATTTTTGTAGCTGGCTATCTGATTTCTTGAGTGAACGGTCGATCAGAGTAGTTATTGATGGCTGCTCTTCGGACCTCATGGCCATTGACGCCGGTGTTCCTCAGGGGTCTGTTCTCTCCGCAACCCTTTTCCTGCTCCACATTAACGACATGCTGCAACCCAGCATTGTAGGTTATGCAGATGACAGTACGGTTGTTGAGAGATATTTGGCTAGTGCAGGGGACAGCAGGGAGGATATACGTTCACAGAGAGAGGCCATGGTTGAGCGAATGAACTTGACCCTTAGTCTCGTTTCCCAGTGGGGTGATGACAATCTGGTCACGTTCAATGCCTCCAAAACGCAGGCGTGTCTATTTTCCGCTAAACGGAGTCCATTCGACCTGACTCCTTCTTTCCGGGGTGCATCTGTACCTATTGCCGACAGCCTGGAACTCCTCGGCATGGAGCTGAGTTCAGTCCTCGGCTTCGGCAGCTTCATTGAGTCTAAAGCACAAACTGCGGCCAGAAAGCTGGGCGTCCTAAATAAGGTGAAGCGATACTTCACACCTGGACAGCTTCTAACACTTTACAAAGCTCAAGTCCGGTCGTGTATGGAGTATTGCAGCCACCTGTGGGATGGCTCAGCTAAATACCAACTCGCTGCTTTGGACTCAGTGGAGCGCAGAGCCAGGAGGATGATTGGCGACAAGAAGCTAACGGCTAAGCTTCAGACTTTGGCCCATCGGCGGAAAGTCGCCAGCCTGTCGGTATTCTACAGGTTGCACTTCGGGGAGTGTGCCCAAGAGCTACACGAGCTCATTCCACCGTCCCCATTCTACCATCGGACTTTTAGACGCACGGCCGGTTTCCATCCTTACTTGGTAGATATTCCGCCAATTCGCACTAAGCGCTTTGCTTCTACTTTCCTTATGCGCACTGCCAAGGAATGGAATTCCTTGCCGGCGTCTATATTTCCGTGCTCTTATAACCCGGCAACCTTCAAATCAAGAGTGAACAGGCACCTTCTGGGCGAGCTCGCACCATCGTAGGCCACGTCTACGCCTCGGCTAGTCTGTGGCCATGAGTAAACCCATGCATAATAAAAAAAAAAAAAAAGAGACCCGTGTTGTAATTTTTAGAAATTCATTCAAATTTTGTTTTATTTTGAGTTGTATTTAAAATAATTACAATTTACCTATCTGTGAAATACCTATAAATATGGTGTAGTTGTAGGTAAATACAGAGTTTGTCAGACCTTTTATAATGGGGGAAACGGTCGGACAATATTACAGAGTTATTTACTTACATATTAATACTACCTACATAGAGACGAGTGGAGAAAGAGGGGGGAGGCCTTTGCCCAGCAGTGGGACACAGTGGGCTCTGAATAATAATAATAACTACCTACATACATTTAATTTGATAAAACTTTTTGTTTTTATATTTCGTTTTTATTTAAAAAACGGTTAACATATACTTACTATATTTTTACCACTTCAAATAGCATAGAGTTGTACCAAGAAAAGTCTGCAGAGATTTTGGCAGCACACGCAGTGCCAGTGTTATTTATACGTCATAATTTCATACAAGTTTGACGTTTAAAATAACACCTGCAATGCGTGTGCTCTCAAAATCTCTGCAAACTTTTCTTGGTCTAGGTAACTCTAACATTACAGTCATTATAAGGTAAATAATTATTTTATATAAGCACAAGTAATACATTATCTTAACACAAACATGTTTAATAAAATTTAATTTAAGTACCATTTACCTGATATAATAATTATAAAACAGTTATCCAAATCAATAAACTCTCCAAATCTCCTAACCAGCAAATAACCAGATAGTTAACGCATGAAAGATGGGCTCCACTTAAAAGTTAGAACCCAGTAGCGCTTGCACTTACCATATCTCGTTAGCCCATGTTATCTACTTGAAACCATTCGCCTATTTATCTTCGAAAATCGGTTGCCATCTTTAAAAACCCGGCCAATGGCAATGCTCTTAAAAATAGATTCGCTGTCTCGGCTGAAGCGGATGAGTAATTTATCATTCCCGTGGTGTATCCTATGGCCATTAATAATGTGATTCCATGTTTTGGGCATGTTATACGATTCTTGGATGCATTTTTACATCATTTAGAATGTTAGATAAAAATATATTGTCGATCGTAGATTTTATTCGAGTAAATTGAATAGCTAATTACTTTTGGTCGAGTTATTGAGTAATCATGTACTTAAAAGCATTTATTTCTAGGTACTCGTATTCACCTATTAGAAATACTTGTTTAATCCTTATTCATTTAATTTACTAATGCTTGTTTTACCTACTAAATGTTATAAATGCGAAAGTAACTCTATCTAGGAATCTGTCTGTTATCTCTTTTATTCAATCAATCTTTTAATCCTAGACACTTATTGACACTTAGATTGTATTTGGTATGGAGATAGTTTGAGACCCGGGAAAGCATAGGATAGTTTATATCAATCGTCATAATTCCAAGCAGACGAAGTTGCGGACAGAATCAAGTATGTATAAGATATCTGGTCTAATTATCCAATGAAAATTATAAAGATACTCCAATTTATAATATTCCGTTTCTCCTTTCTGAACAAACCAATGACGTATACCCTGCCCAACGGTACAGAAAGATAGACTCACCTAGTCCGAGGTAGGCCGCGATAAGTCCCGCGAATCGAGGTGGAAATGGAAATATAATGGGCCCCCCCACCCACACCCCCTTAGGTCGCGTCACACAATGGGGAATAGACGACTTGTTACATTTCATTGTACAGTTATCAGCCTCCAAGCCTTTGTGAACAACCGATGATTGAATACGAGAATTTGTTTTGGTGCCTGCTCGTGATTTCCCCCGTTTGCGTTGAAAGAGGCTGAATAGAGGGCGTATGTATAGCCGTATTTATTATGGCGGTTGGATTGTTTCTAATACGATTTTCGGGAGCTTTTTGTCATGTCAAAAACCCCTGGACCGCAATTTAACAAAGCTATAGGCTTAATCCTATTCATTTTAAAAGATAGAATGGGATCATAGTAGGTAATTAAGTTCATATGACACTTAGCAAGTCCGAAACTAAGCAAATCAAACTTAGGTTACGTAAGTTACTTAGCAACACTGTGGAGATAGCAATGTTAGCATTCATACGTACTAGCATAATGCCCTGTAAAACTAATTAAGGAGTATGATTCACCAACACCATAATATACCATCTCAATCTTGACAAACGAAGCGCAGCCGTATAGACACATTCACTTCATAATTTAAGGTAGTGGTACAGGTGCTCGACGGGGTCCCAGTACATGTCATCTTGAAACTTAGTCGAGCGCTAGTACCACCACCTTAGTTCCTATGGTATGGTGACTTACTTACTAACTTGGATGGCGCGATGACCCAAAATGAATATTGGCTCCCAACACAACGCACGCTGCTTTGCTCGGTCCGGAGCGGTATCTCACCAGCTTTCGCCAACGCTGAGCTCACGGAGATCTGCCTCCACTCTAGATAGAGTGATAGGACATAGGATTGCCTAATTCCCAGGAGTCTTTACTCGCCTTCCATCTTTATTCAGCCTCATGTTATCTAAACACTCTTCAATTTTCCAACGAATATTTTCACTAGCCACCGTGAACATACTATTGTTCTCATCTACTACTACATTTCCATATCTTCTCCAACATTTTCTTGAGACTAACCTAACATAAGAAAAAATATGAGTAGATAATCAGCGAATGCCCTCATATGTATTTATGGAAATAAAAACCCTGCTCGTGTATTAACTTAGGAAAGCGAGGACGATCAGATCCATTTAAGGCGAACCAGCATAACGTAACTCGAGATCCGTAACAAAAGCATACACATTCGGAGACCGCGTATATTCTGGTTTGTCCAAAACGAAAAAGTCCACCCCTCGGCAAGCCGCTGACATAGCCCTGATCGATTATGGGACAATGTCGATAAATGCACCGATAGATTGGTTCCGATGCCTTTTGTGCCTCGCATCAATGTCGTCGTGCCATTCTTCCCTAACTGATTTTTCCTGAAATAAGAATTCTAGATTGGTTTGGCACGATTTTTCTCGATTTTCCCGGATATAGATTGTCATGAATGAATGTCTGTGCTCTTTCGACTCTAATAAATAACGACTAACTATATTAAAACACGAATTCATATACACTTAACTAATTTGTTGTAATCATATGTAAAAATCAAATCTAAAGTAGGTTCTAAAATAATTTGAACAGAACTGACTTTAACTTGGATACTTAGTTAGTGAAAACAGCTCATGCTTTTAGTATTAACTATAAGATTGTCCAGTAGGTATTTATTTAAATAAAATCTATAAATACTTATTTTCTATTCTAAATGACTATTCGCTCTAGATATTTGTCTCATGAAATGAACAAAGAATTCCAAAGTTTTCATTAAAAAATAATTACTTATCCATTTTACTCCCAATTGAAATACACAATTCTTTTGCGCAATTAAGTTTATGATCCGCAAAAAACAAACGTCATCTTAGATTATGCACTAATTCGTCGCTCTCTTACAAAAGCTACCCTAAGAGAAGAAACCCCAAATGTTTATTTATTTAGACCAAGAAAGCGATATCCCGATTTCCCCCTGTATTTACATGTGCTATTATTTGCATAAACTTTTTTTGGAGGGGACTGTAGTATAAAAATATATTTCTAATTCTGTGCGGTACTGAGTTTCCGGTTTAGGCGGTAGTACGCGTGACTTTGACGGATGGCATTTTTGTCCTTTGATATTTTTACGGGAACGCGGGAAAGGGAATTTTCGAACGCTCGTGCGAGGGACGGTCGAATTTAGATACTAGGTGTTTTGTTTGGATTAGGTTCATCGGGACTGGCTTTAAAATGTAAATACCTACCTCTAGACACTTTCACAATTAAAATAGCAATAAGTTAAAAAAACTAATGTCTAATTAAGTGTCCCTTGTTTATGTAGTTAGGTATAGACTCACCGTAGATATAGGCTTATATAGCATTGAATTTATCCACCATCAAAGTGTCGAAACTTTATTAATTTAAAAGCATTTAAAACTTATTTAACTAAATGTTTTCGGTTCACTGCTCATGATGTACGCAGTGTGGCGTACAGTAACTTTACTAACTTTAAAGTTCCGCCATTCCCACATAGGTGGCGCTAAAGTAAATAATAGCTCTGTGCTGTTTATTATCCAGCGATAAGTGAATATCATGCAAATTTCCGTAATTAGCCTTTTTTGCAACGCAATGTAATTTAAAAACATGCAATTTAAACCACATTAGTCGTCTAGGCCACAATTTTCATTAAAAAATGTGATATTGTTATGTGGAGACAAAAAAATAGATTACATGCCAAGTGTACAAACTAGTGGGGTAAAAAAAATTGGGAGCTTATTAAAAAACCATTACGATCTTATAATTATCTACGCACACCCACGTCCGTATCCACCAACCCCATTAATACATGTCGACTCACACACGAGCGCTCGCGTCGTACGAGATGTTACTCACACATTGACGCGACAGTAGTTTTGAGTGTGTTGTGATTGGAGTTGCCAGTTTATTGAAGTTTGACATTTTAGTGGTAATTTATAATTTTGTATATAGCAATGTAAAAAAAAAAACATTCAGGCGAAATAAACCCCTAGGTATATGTAGGTATGTGTTCTACTGTTCATTGTAAATTTTATTTTACGTCGATATTTTATAATGTTTTTAAGTAATGAAATTAATAGGTACCTGCCTTATAGGCAAAATCAAATGTGACGAAAACCGAAAACCACTGAAAAAGTGCTAAAATAAGACTTGAAAGTGACAAAATAGCTGTAAATTCGTCATAGATATATGTATTATAACTATTTGGTCGTTAATGTTGCAAGATCTTGCAAAAATCTGTCGTGAACTTAGTCGCCTGCTCTAGACGTGTCGCATTTCATTTCCACTGGCTTAAATCCTTCATTTCCCAACTAACTTTTCCCTCGCAAGTTGCTCCTTGACTTTGGACCTCTAAATTTCCCCCGCTTGCGTTACTTGTAAACTTCAACCTGATTAACTGGCAACATTTCCTATCTTCACAACTAAGAAGGAGTTAGTCGATTAACATGCGACTTCCAATTTCAACCATGATACTTAATAAATAAAGTTCAAAGTTTAAGTGATTGATTGTTGTTCTGAAAGCTCTTTTGTTCCTATTATAGATTAACGAAAAGTAGTCGTCCCTTTTCGTCTCGCTTGTCCCTGTCTGGCCCGAGGTGGTCTTGGCGGACATTAATTAAAGCCCGGGATAGGACGCCAATCAAAGTTTGACCGCCGCTAAGCCGCCGAAGCCGAACTTATTATGTGGTATTAAAATTCCATTTTCAAACTCTTACCATTTCAAATTGAAATAGATAATGGCCGATTTGCCGTCTGATGCACGCGAGCGTTTCTACCTTTCTACTTAACAATTTACGGTGAAATAAGAAGCAAATTAGAGTAATAGACATTAAAATTGGAATCTATTATCACATGAAACTCATTAATGTGATATTAAGCCGATTCATATCATTAGGCGGGTACAAAAAGCGACGCATCCGATGCGTGCACATGTGCTGTGAGACGGTGGCACATAAATCATAAATGTATCTTTATACTTATAAGTATAGCCGCGTCGATAGAGGAGCGGAAAAAAGGCCCCCCTCCCCCGTTTCCTGCTCGGTATCACACATGACCGGCCTGTCTATCTGCCAGACCCGTGTCAAATATTCTCTGGAGCGAAGACCGCCCCCCGTTTGGGGCAGGGGAGCCCCCTGGGGCTCGCTGTCCCGCGGCGAGGCTCATCTTGGAGCCCTAATGCGCTCTGAGCTGAGCATTACGTTGAGATGAATTTTTAGGCACCTCTCTAGCTTATTTATCTTGCCGCTATCTACCTAGTTTTAATAAGATATGCTTTCAGCGTTGTGTGTAAAGATAGCCAGCCGTCTCAGTTTATCAGCTGTATAAAGCAAATAAGAGGTCCTGCTTACTCTGGCTGCCCTGTGTCTTTCCAAATAGTTAATTTGGTTAAGTATGTCAATGTCCAAGAAGAGTATAAACGAAATTAAAGAAAGCTTCTATCTTAATGCTCGGAACTTATAATTGACTTCCACGTAAACAAGTTGATTATATCTTGTAAAATCAATGTATACATAGCTTTTTAATAAAGCAAGATCCGAAGACGCCCGTATGGATAGCGTCCCAAGCATTTTTGATTGAATATTTTCTTTTTCATTAAGATTTTCACTTTCATGGCTGGCGTTGAAAAATCGCTCTCGCCGGCACCTTTCATAACTTTTCACTTCGTGATCCGACGCAATTACTCACTTTCCATCGCCTTCTCAAATAAAATATTCATTCGTGCTTTTCCTGCAAATTATAGTAATGGTCGAACAAAACTGGTAATTAGGCGGCTAGCCGCCCACCTCCGCGCGGGGAGGTTCATTTTTGTAAGAGCCTGGACGATTCGTTTTTAGTTTTTTCCGTTGATTAGTTGATGATGCCTTATGAATTATGGATTTCATTTAGGTAATGGGAATTTGAAATTAGGCGGCTTGGTTGTTATCGCAATTGGATCATTTTAATGAATATAATACCTTTGAATAGGTGACGCAAGAAACGCAACGCGGTAACTCTTCATAAAATAGGAGCTTACTTTATGACTGGTGCATACAGCTAGCCAGCATTATCCACCTGTCTTCTATCGACCGCGATATGAAAAGTGTCGTGTCGATATGTCTAGTGAAACTAACCGTGAATCATTCAAAACTGTTATCCACCTGGTTCTAACCCGCTCTATCTGTGAATTGAACAATTCGCACAGCTCCCGCACCAGGGCCTGTTGTGATCGTTGTTTAGCCGAGGCGCCGACAGCTCGGGCGGAGCCCCACACAAAGCTCGGCCTAACAAAGACGTCACCGGCCGTGCCGGCGACGTCGAGTTATGGCACCCATTGTTACCGACAATGCCCAACAAACGAGTTTGTATAAGCTATTAGGTACGCGCATTAATATATATTTTTTGTTCGCCCGAAAATTTAGCATTCCATTACGAGGGAGAAATGAAACGCCCGCCGCATGAATTATATTAAAATATATTTGAATATTTCATTTGACACCTTTTTTGCGGGTGGAATTTGGTTCAATCCCCGACCGGGACCGCGTAATTTTTGGCGTATACCGACGGAATTTAAGCTGAATAACATTCCATTTCGTAACGCGCCGCGAATCAGTGCCGAGTGCCGACAGCGGAGAATGATGTCTTTGTGTTGTGTGACATCATATAAATTATTTTTCAGCAGCACGGAGTATGAAAGGGGAAATGGAAAAATATTACCTAAATGCTAATGATTCACAATATATTTCTGAATGATACTCAAGTTAATCCAGTAGCCTACATATTTACCTCCACGTACCTCTCTACTATGTCATGAAAACGCTACATATAGGTATATCACATGGATATTTTAAAGTCATTAGACGTAACAGTGGATAGAATCAGGGGCCGGCCCACTAACGTCGCAGTGGCGGCCATATTTGCATTTTTTTCATTTCCGACCAAATAAATTAATCCCACCTACTGCGCTGTAAGAACGATTAACTTATTTTTTGTATCTAGGAGTAACATAATATTGTTAATAACTGATCTAACTAACTAGACCATCTCGTGGTTATGCGTTGAACTCGAATTTAACCAAATTACTTATAAATTAAATTAGGTATAATGAAAGCCATTAATCTAGAATTCTAATAAGTAAGTACTTACATGTCATCATTATATTAACATTATTTTTAGAAAGGAAATCGTTTATAACGCAACTTTTTTCTGCTAATCCAATATATCTTTACAATGATACTTACAAGGTAAATTACAGGTTTAAGTAATTACAAAATAAACTGTCCATACAAATGCAATTTTTCTACATACACAAGTAATTCAAGCTATCAGCCGGTCTACTTCAATTTATCACGTAACATGTTGTTAATGCGACAGTTTCCGTGCCCGTGCTAGTCCAAATTCTACTTTATCTCTTTGCCTATAAAGCTCACACGTCCAAAATATGAGAGTTGCGTTTTGTTTTTCTTCATTACTCATGTAAGGGTAATTATAATTATGGTGTTGCGTGTTTTGTCATCCATCGTATTTGGGCGTAGATATTATCACGGCGCTCACAAATTGTTTTCGTAGGGTTACCAGCTTGTGTATTTTGGCTCGTTGTGCTGCTTCCAGAGTCCAATTGTTTTGAAGTCTAATGTACAACCATAATTTATTATGTTATTTTGATAGTAGCAGGACATAAATTTACAATCGTGCAACATTTCAGTTCTCACTGAAAAGGATAAATTAAATCGCTCTGGTCCAACGACGGGATTAAATTGCTACGACCTTAAAAGTAAAGCAATCAGGCTGTATCGAGCTTGTATTTTAGGGATCCTTCGAATAACTCTCGATCATAACGAGACGTCTTCATAACGCAATGATCTGTATAAGTAGTACATGTATAATTTGTATATTGACATATCGCTGAATTATATGAACAATCTTTAAAAATTGCTCAAATAGTATTACACTCTACTACATATATTTGTTGTTATTATTATGATGGTTGTTCGTCATCTAGCGTTATCACCTAATATAATAAGTCATGCTGCTCAGAATACCTGAATCATATTCGAGAACTTATAACAAAGTCTTTATACAATAAAGTGTTGTTCATATATTAATGATATCATCATCCGGGCGTTGAAGTTAAGGGAAAGTCAAATTTTCCCAGATAATAATGCATTATCAATTAAACGTATTAACCTCACACGGACCTTCGCCGAACAACGTCGGAAACCAGCAATTTTATTTATGACGTGCAAGCGTTTAAGAGAAATTGCATTAATCTGAATACCCGTTTGATATCATGTACGATGTTGCAATACACTGAGTGCCCACAGAATGACAGAAGATAATACCTCGCGACCGCGCTCAAACGAAGTTCGATTTACCGCTATAGCGTATAAGGTGGGTATTTAGCTGAGGCTGTGGTTCACGATGTGATGATACCCTTGCGTTGATATGTATGAAATTGTACGACATGAATTATTGATTGTCGATATCGCTTCAAGCTGTCGCTGTATTTTTTTCGTGTTCCTCGGGCGCTGCAACGAATTAAATTAAAAGCTCTTTTCACTTGTCATCCCTTGATGAATTTGGTATTTATAGGCTCGCTCGCTACGCGCTCTTTTTGCACGCCGGAATTTGCGGTTGAATATGTTGTGCGGTTATGAATTCATAAATTCAAAATAGCTAAAAACAATGGTAAGGTCACGCAACAAAATATGACGGTCTTTCATTAAATTAATTGTATTCTGCTGTAATGTTGACAATACGAAATTTACCTATTAAAACTAGATTATCTATGGATAGTACCTAGATAATGATCTATCCTGTGGGTTAAGAAGTCGCGTCACGTATTGACAAGATGAATGTGACAAATGTTTTATTTACTGTGATAATAAATAAAAACGCGACCAAAGTAGGTCGCCACAGGGTAGAACTCTATAGAACTTCAAATCATACTCAATTGTAAGACCTTTTACGCTAAATTGCATTTCATTCAATGATTTAATCTGTCACCGCCTGACGGATAGCCGCCTGTTATCAAGCCCTTTTCGACCCCTGGCTGAATGCATGCCGTAATCAGTACAAATGCGGTCCCAGATAGTAGCACCCAGACCGCTCAATATTTCTGCGCGTCTATCCAGATAAATGTACTCGACCTCTGGTGCCTGGGAACATTAGTCCAATATTCTGTACCGAGAGATATGGATTTGTTGATTGTTGCCGAGTTTCCCATGAGGCTTATGTCGATGGAAAAAGTAAAGCTGCTATAACGTATATTTGCTTAATGGCGTAACAGGTTTACATGGAGATTGTAGGTAATAATAAATAAAAGACGCATTCGCTGACTTGCTCAAATCTGTCATCTTAGACCATCATAAACCGTGTCGTTCATTATCTTGTAAATGTGAGTTATTGGATGTTATTGGGTGGTTTTATCTAGTTAAGTTTTCTCATAAGAGAATTTAAACAAAAATAAATTTAAAAGAATAAAGTATTTCATGGAAAATTAGTTCATATTTAAGCTCAAATTTATTGTGAACAGCGAAACATCCATAAATAAGTCCCCATAATTTCTATCGCTTTCCACGATTTCCACTACGGGCCCAAAAAACTTCGCGCATTGTTTCCTTGGGCAGGAAAGTTCTCGAACGTCCACGGTCCGTGTCGTGAAAGGCCCCCGATTTCCCCCCTGGTCCCCCGGTCCCCTGCTGTCGGATGATTTATGGGGCCCGACACATGCAGCGCTGCGCCCGCTGGTAAAGCTGCGATTGCGGTGCAGACGGGCGGCTGACACGCTGTTTGAACGCTTGTTTGATATGAAGATGTGCCCTGAAACATGTAGAGCTGTGTTTACTGCTCAAACTGCGTTTGCTGTGCAGACGGTCGAGTTTCACACGATAATATATTAGTTAGAGTGCTATTTAGTTTAAAAGGTAAAAAAAGCGTATCACGGGCGAAACTTCTTGACACCTTTGAAGAAAAATCTTGGTCAGACTTGCTTGAAGAATAAATGAACATAAATAATTCAAGTTCCTGGGGTTTTTAAAGTTGATTTTGGAGGAAAGAAAAAAAATAAAAACATGACTCCAGTTTGTATTTATACGTAATTGATGTTACCGCCTTTTTTCCAAAAAAGCAATTTGTAAGTAAATAGGTCCACTTTTAGGTCCATAAAATATACTTGTTATACTAAAGCAGGGAGTTTTAAAAATATAAATTGAAAATGACAATTTCGTATGAAGTATAATATCTAATTCAATTTAAATACAATTTAATATTTTCCACGCAATCCGTATGAATGGTAGGTACAAGTATATTAGTCGAAAGATATTTCACATTAATAATCTAATCTCAGACTAGTCTGAAATAACAAAACGATTGCATGATGCAAATCGCAATACTTCCTTATAAATACAGAGTACAGCTGTGTTTGATATTAATACGTTACTAAGAATCTTCATAACTGAAATGATTGATATCTGACACCGTTTCAACTCAAACTAAACCTAATTACGTTACTAAAGAGTCGAAAATTACATAAACGTTGTAATTTGTTCCTATTTTGTACTAAGAAGGCGTAGTGTCTCAAAGGCCAGTATCGAACGGCTCAACCGCGCGAGTAAAGGCGCGTTCATAAAAACGCCCGTTTGGATGCTTAATTAAATAATGGTGTAAGAGATTTTGATTAAAATATATAATGGATATACGGTGCATAATGTGATATATTATATGAACAATGTGTTTTGTTTAGAATAAAAAAATATGGTACGTCCCCTTTTTCTTCTTAGGGCTGCTTGTAAAATAAGTTAGTTAGCTAGTTTTATAAAAAAAAATGCATTGGTACGGAAGTTTGTAGACTTTTTTTCGTTTAAAAAACTTCATGTGAGATGTATTTTTTGGGGGTCTAAATGGGGGTATAAATTTCTGGGGGTCTAACAAAGATTGCGATTTTTGATGGAAAACTTCAATCGAAACTTTAATAATGTATGAAATTAGTCACGTGACTTTCCGTACCATCAGGGGCCCATTTCTCAAAAGCTTGTAACTTGTAGTACAAGTGGAAGTCCCTTTCTAACATATGCTGTCAAAAAGTGACATCCGCTTGTATTACAAGTTACAAGCTTTTGAGAAACAGGCCCCTGGAATCCTGTATTTTTTTAAATTTTCGATTGTCGCTCGTCGACAAACGATTGTCATTTTGGCTACGGCACTTGTTCTAATTTCAAGCATCCATAGAAAATATAAACCAACACTGCGCACCAATGTGCCCTCGCCCTTAATGTTCTTATTACATACGGTTTAAATCTGACGCGGGATCATGTTTTATGCATCCACAGCTACCCGTAGCCGCGTATAATAAAGCCGCTGGGAGCCGAGAGCGCATTACTTGGTGGTTTTGGTAATGTTTATACATAAAAACATGTATGCAGTGTGCCCAACCCGCTCAGGGTGCGTAGCCAGCGTGCAATCGTTAACGCTCCGTAGCTACCGAAACGCAACTGTCAATGTCGCATTACTAGGGAAGAGTGATAGAGATGGCTACGATACGCTACGGATTAAGGAACGTTAACAATTGGCACGTTGGCTATGCGCCCTGATGTTGCGTGGGGACTTGACGCCTGTTCCCTAACGTTGGACTGTTTTAAGGTGACATTCGAATGTCACCTGCAACTGCGTTACTGTCGCGATTTTACTGCGGCGGTGATGACACGACCGATGTATCTGTTATTACCCTTGATAAAATGAGTGACGGATTGAAGACCCTTCTCATTGCTCTTGAGTCTTCGAGAGAAAACTTTTACTAGGGTAAAATAGGTATAAAGATAAAGAAAGGCTTCGTCCTGTCTAAGTAAAATTAAAAGTACAGAGGCCATCAGATATATCAAAGCTGCCAAGAAGCTAAAAATAACTAAACATGCACTTTAACGTCTTGATAATAGAGGCTTTGTTTAGATATTTGTAAATAATTTGGCCGCTCCTATGTATCTGATGGCGACTGTACAAATATATAGTTACAAACATTTATAATAACATTGAAATACTTAAAACTACAATGGTCTGCATACTGGAACTCACGGGAGGGAAGACTTATCAATTTGGCGGCAACAAGTGGCCGATAATTTTGAACCCGTTGCAGCCGCCCGATCCGTAGACTCGGGAAACGGGACTTGCTTTTTTGGATAAATTTACTTAATATGTATTGTAAGAATGAGCAAGCCAAAAGGTTAATATCATCGTAAAGGAAGATGTGATATAAATACTTTAGTAGTACGAGTAAGTGTCTTGTTTGAAATCGGGATCTGCTTTTGGGCAACCTAATCCCAAAATTTAGCGAAGCACTGGATTTCGAAAGTGACTGCCATCTGACCTTCCAACCACATTGTTGGGATTAGTCCGGTTTCCTCACGATGGTTTCGTTCAGTGAAGAGTAAACATAAATGATAAATATCAAAAGATGGCCATCTATGTAGTAAATGACTGTAAAATATACTTACAAATAAAGACAACAAGAAACTTCACCGTGCGGACACGGGATTGACAGATTTAAAAAGCAAAATTATAGAAAACTGGAATCTGAAGGCAATGTAACTTCAAATGTGATAGGTAGACCTATCTACCTACCACTAGGTATCTGTTTTAGAAATTCTTGACGGTGTTGTTCATGTTCAAATTGGTTAGTCATTCTTCGAGATATTATTGTTATTGATGAAAGCAAAACATGCAAAAAAGCTATCTCCTCAATCCACTTCGATTCCAAATCAAGACTAATGCGATTCGAGAGAAAGGTCACAATCTGCCCTTACTTATATTGATATATGCGGCCACATTTGTCACTGCAAGTCTTAACATTTACAAAACGATACGTTTATCATCTCATCACGGGTTTTTTACTTTTTATATACTTTAGTGTCAACATCTGGACTAGAAGATGTTCTGAAAACGCTCTTATGTCCTAGAACATACGGTATTGGTTTAATATTAGTAATACTGACATATGATATAGCAGATACTTAGGTATCATCTCTGACTGTACATTTTCTTAGAAGGGCTGCCACTAAACCCCGTGTCTGTTTCCACGAAGTTTTCGTGTCTGTGCATACATCGAGTTTCGCGTGATGTGAAACCGCGGCACAAACAGTTAACTTTCGTTTTGCGCCCGAGTTTCAAACTTCACCTCACCACTATCCGAGTTTTAATAGCCTGAAGATTTATGCTTCATGTTAAAGGCTAAAATTGGGCTAAGAATTTGGTAAAAGTTTTGGTATGTTAATGTTTTTAAATACCAAGGTGAAGGAATGGTTTCTCACATTTTTGCTCCAAATTTTTGCTCTTGTTTTCAATAGTAAACTGTGTTATAAATAAGTATTGTCTCAGAAATTTTGTGCAATTGTTATGCTAAAGCCTGTCTCTATAATTCAATCTAGAGGAATTCACCCGTTAACTCGATAGTCCTTGCTATTTAGAATGATTCATTTGTGAATATTGTGTCATTCATCACTTAAATCTCGCTGCAGTTCTTTTAATACAAATTACAGTTCAGAGAATCTAAACCGTGTATAATAGGCTTTGCATCTTCCTCGAAGAGTAATGATTACAAAACGAAAAAAGGCCTGCGGCGTCTTAAATTATTTTAATTGGCTCCGGTAGCGGATCGCCGCGGCTCCACATCCACAAACACGCAGGAGCTGATTTTGTGACGTTTTTTTATACGCACCTCAAATTTAATCCGCACAATACCAACCATAATGGTATTCAATGTTAACCACTAGCCTAATCGACATAGGCAAAGACTAATCGTAAGGAATACTAATGAACTTGAATGTGTGCTTGCAATGATTGCGAAATATCGCTTCTTGATTCAACTCTACTAATTAGACCTGCCGTACGAGCTAATTGTATAAGATTTTGTGCAGTCAATGTCAAAACTCGATTAGCAATGTAGATACCATTAAACTAGTTCTCGACAGCGAAGAGAAATATTCGACAAGCAAAAACAATTAACAAATTGATAAGCTCAAAACAATTTTCAATTAACTCCGCCGGGAGTGTTCGCCTTTTACAAATAACCACCATTTATCAGAAATGCCTATGCAGTTTTTAACGTCTGGCGCTCTCAGGGCTGCCGCGCGAATTTTATAAATGAAACCAACTGTTTTCGATTTGAATGTAAATTTTATTTTGTATTAACATGCTACGTTATCTGATTTCAGAAAGGAAGCGGGGACGGCAAACGTACACGCGGTATCAGACGCTAGAGCTGGAGAAGGAGTTCCACTTCAACCGGTACCTGACGCGGAGGAGACGGATCGAGATCGCGCACGCGCTCTGCCTCACGGAGCGCCAGATCAAGATCTGGTTCCAGAACCGACGAATGAAGTGGAAGAAGGAGAACAAGACCAAAGGCGAGCCGGGCTCCGGAGACGAACCGGACAACATGAGTCCGCCCACCTCGCCGCAGTAGGCTCGCCCCGGGTGCGGCCATTCTCCGATCTCTGTTTCAGATTCCACTAAGGCCATTGAACAGTTGGTTTTCGGTGTCCATTTAGTTGTAACGTCGAATCTTGAGTTTGCATCAACGGGTGAATCTGAAACAATCGATCCAACGGCCGCTGTTACTAGAACAGTTTAATTTGTATAAATTGTATGTTGGACTTTTCATGATAATATTACATTATAACTAGCATGTAACTTAGTGACATCGCATAAAGAGTAATGATAGTGTGATGAAGAGATTTTTGCAGTTGTTAAGTATAAATTTATTTATAGAACAATCTCAATACCAATAATTACCAAAAAAGCAGTGTATATTATTAGTAAACTGCATCGATATTATGTGATTATTATACATGGATAATTATCATGTTGGTATTATCTTCTCATTCACAGATTGGCTATTTATTGAACTGTTTTTTTGCAAAGTGCTTGATAGTCTTCGTTATTTATTATTCTAACAGCGACATTTTTAATATAAGTTTCCGAATAGCACATCTATCAGAACTTCTTATAGATTACTTCAGCGTACCTTTACGACTAGGTAGAGAAGGTCTTTATTTATTTCTGACATCAAGCAATTTGCAAACAATCTAAATTCTCAAAGTTTTTGCATGATATTGAATCACAAAACCATAAGGACCTCTTATAATTAACCATTGATAAGAAGGCAATTAGTAACGATATTGTTATTATTTAATATATTTGACGTTTATTTCTAATTGCTGTCGAATTGCTATTCTGTAAATACGTACGTAATAATTTTTAGGGTTTAAATATTGTACAATTGTTTTAGTGTGAATAATTTTATTGAGATTAATTTTGAGACACAACGACTAAGTAGTTCATTTTGTTAGCAATCAGGACCGAGAGCTGGTTTTGTGAATCTCAGTTCGGTTTTTACTTTCTTTTATACATTCTTTGTAGTTTGGGAAGGCCAGTACACGTGCAATGTATACGATTTTCGATAACACCATATACGTAATTAACTGATAATAAACGTAATAGGAAATATTATAATGAATGTAAAATGTTACGAGAATGACGTTAATAATTTAGAAAATTCTTATCGAGATTCTCAATATCCTTTGATAAAAATCTATTACTCGGACGAAATGAATGTTGTGCCATTCGATGGAGAATGATTCTAAAAGACATTTCATTGTAGAAAACATCAGGTGCAAATCGCTACTTAATAATTTATTATTAATGAAACAAAAGTTACCTTCAATCTCGTAGGTACAGAGAAAGTTGATATATTTCTTATTTTGAATCTTATTGTGGAATGGGTTGGTACGGATCGTCGTACATGTACACAGTATACCAAAGTTAGAGAATAAACTGGTGGGTGTCACGTCCGTAGACCCTGTAGCGGCTAGGAGTAGCAAGCGACCCATATACAAGCGTCGAGAACACCTCACTCTAGTAAAAGGTATTTTTATAAAATCATTGCTTTAAGAAACCGATATACGTAAAGAAAAATATCGAACATTGAATATATTTACTCGTAACGATAGTTTTACGAATATTTTAAAAGGAGGGTGATATAGGAGGGGTGAGCTGTTGTCAGGATTCTGGTTATACGTGTTTCGTAATAATGTAAACTATTTGTACATTGATTTTTCACGTAGGTTGTAACTAGTGAACGTTTTTACTAAGGACCCAGTGAGCCGGTTTCATTTATACATATTTTAATTTTGTGCTGTGTTCGTTAAGTAAATGTAAATTGTAATAATTGTATATTGTCGATATATCCGATATTTATTTATTGATTCACTTAATTTAGTTATCTTTCGTTGACTTCTATCTTCTATTGAAACTGGTAAAGTTAGTTTAAGAACTGTCTGGCTAAGGGTGAATTTTTGTTGTATAATTTCGACGTTTGCTCAAGAAATAATCTCGTGTTTGTGTTGTACAGTTGTTTGTAGTAGTAAGCGTTGTTTTGTCCGGAACACTTGAAGCTAGAATGTATGTTTTGACGATATTTTACAAAATCTACATCTGTAAGAAATCGAATGTGCAATCTTCAAACAAGAACAAAAATCCCTTGCCAGATAGAGGTCTCAATTTCGAATTTGTCTTGGAGCATTAAATTTATTTGATGTAAAATTAGGTTTATGAGAAAATTTACTATTAAGTTTTGATGTTAGGTGTACTCAGAACTGTCCTTAAATTTTGAGAAATAGAAACTTCACTTAGAGAAAATCCCTGGTTAAAACGATATTATTTACCTACCAGTTTATGTCCTATTGATTCAAAATTTATGAAATATAACTATAATTAGTAACTTAATAAGGTTAGGTGAGACGATATTGTCATAAATATATAAATACATGAAATTAATAAAGCATAATGATTGTATCTGAGAATTTTCATTAACCTTTCTATCGGATATTGTGGACCTAAGTATAGGTACCTCTTGCGGCAAATGATGGTCCCTATCATAGTTCATTTTTGTACAGAGTAGCTGTCATGTTTAATATTTGTAGATATATATGTAATAAAAATACAGTAATAACATATTCATCAATTATTTTTAAATTAGCCTATCCAAAAGGGACTTGAAGGAACTGTCGTAGAAACCATCACTAGACGCGAAAGAGTCTATTTAGTTTATGACTAATTAGTGGTAAAGAAAGTGATCATAATGTAAGACGCTTTGTCGTTTAATCAAACGTTTCCCATGGAGACGTGTGATATACCTAATGTCTATGTTTTTAAGTATTTCCTGATACAATCCTCTATACAGATATCTGACGATAGTAACAACCGTATTCGAACAATGAGATACGTATCTCATTGTTCGAATACGGCTGTAATCCTTGTTGCAACAAAATAAGGGTTAGTAATGTTTTGTTATTTGTTTCGCTTACACTACTTGAGTTTTAACTTATACCACTTATACATCGAACTAGAATTGTATGAATCATTTCTGTAGGTAAATTTCAAGCCTAAAACAAAGTCCAAGTCCTAGCCCGCATTACGTCTAATCTAGATAAGTATAAGTCTTTCTCCACACGCTGATCGCGGGCCGAGATACCGACATTATAATACATTTCCCTAACGACAAAATAATGATTCGCGTGATAGAGCCCCGTGGCCGGGTTCCTTCCGTGTCAGTCACGGGTGATTGGCCCCTCCCACCACAAATCTCAAAATTACTTTTTTCTGTTTCAACACGACAGGGTTATTTATAAGGCTAGGTGTGGCCAACGTTAATGCGTTTTTAATAAACCCCCATCCAATCGCCTTCAGCCGCGCCATTATTTCAACGTAAGGTGAACTAATGCGATTTTGACAAGTTTCAAATTGAGGCAATTATGGGTTTGCTGCGTTTTAAATGGCGGTATATGTTTCCACGGATGTTTCACTAATGTTGGTCGAAATGCTGCGGAAGTCATTTGTTGATTTTTGATTTTCATTGTTGCGCCAAGGTTTTCTATTGTCGCTCAGATTTGTATCTAGTTTTATCTGTTATGGAACTATTCGATCTACGCTAAAAGCAATCCAATTGTGTTTATGGGCCCTTTTCGTGCTTTATCTACATATAAAGGTACAACCGAGTCAAGTATAAGCCAACAAACCGAATGAAAACAAGAACGATGAAGTCCGTGTACCTACCTACTCATATTTTCTATCTTACCTATTATCGATTTTTAGGCACATCCAAATTTGTACAACATTTTTCTACGTTTTCCGTTCCATAACCGAACGTCCAGCCAACGTAAGCGGTTGCATCCTTATGTTGGCAATAAGAACATCATTAAAATAGGCACGCAACAATTTGCCTCATCCTTTTTAATGTGAACTGCTAGCAGTGGAATTCGCTCTAATCATCTTGTGTCTTCGTTTCTTGTCTTGTCTGTATTACTCGTCAAATAGGTACTATAACTAGGTACAAATGTAGGGCATGATTATTTTCCCTCGCATTTTTACGGAAACGTACGAAAGTCTCTTGCTATCTCAGTCAGTCTCAATACAAAAAGTACTGAAGTTGACTGAAACAGCATGACAAATAACGAACGTTTCCGAGAAAATACGATGGAAAACAATTATGTACTACAGTTGTAAATAGGTCTCTCAATAGCAAAAAAGTGACCCAGTTCTCTACGATTTCAAATCTGGCCAGGCGTGGCTCACTCCGCGATTTCGTCGCTTTGCTACAGGTAGCTAAAAGTACATCCGTTCCACACCAATGTTGGTGGCTACCCATAAGCCGCGCGTGACACTGTCGCCACCTAGCGGCCATATCTGTCCTGATCGTAACAGACGCGTTTCGTTAGAGTGAGTCTTCTGTACCTAATCATCATCATCATCATCATTTCAGCCACTGCTGAGCACAGGCCTCCTCTGTACCTAATAGTACTTTTATTTTATTCTGTGGTCAGGCGTACTTCCAAAACAAGAGAGGGGACTCTATCTAATTGTATCTTCTTATTTCCATATTATTACCATCTTTCTATACCTTGATAAGCTATCATTCAATTGTTTTCGCGACCATTCCTCAAAGGTCCTTCTCGTCAGTAATTTCCTTACATCTCTGTCCAGTTGAGTAGGATCCAGAGGTCACGTCGGCTGGTCAGAGTTGAAAAGTGTTATTTATTGGTCTCAGTGCCATTGCACTTGTCACAAATTGGGTTCACGGTCAGGCGTTGTACGCTCAGTACCCACTATTATTGTAATAGTGTGGAAGGTCATATTATACAAACAGTTTAAAACATTGTTCGAAAATAGAAATACTTAATGCCTTGACCACACTTGCGTATTATTTAACGTTTAACATTTTCCATCTTATTATGATTTTAATTTTTGGTTACTTTGAATGAATGGATAAATACCTATGAATGATTTAGATATAAAAGTAATTAGAGAATATAAATCCACGTTTGCCCCCTTTTTCAAAACTTAAACTAATTTTGTATGATTAAGGTATCCAAAATACCAATGTCAATGTAAAGAAAGATGCATACCAATCTAATTTATTATAATATTACATCTTATCTTGTTAAGGTAAAGGACTTAAAGAAAAAATAATCCTCCTTTTCTTAATCTTACAAAAAAGGAACAAAATCAATAACAAAAAACACTAAACAGGACATTAAAACTTGTCTCAATGAAGACATAAATAACTAACAATTTTTCACGTACACGACGTCAAATATATGTTTACACTTTTGAACCTTACTCCTTTGTAATAAGGCGAAAAGTGTAAACATATCTTTGACGTCGACGTACGACCTTGCCTCATAACATTCAATTTTATCGACTGCAATAAACCAAAGCAATGGTTAAATCAACGCTCCTGTATCGATATAAACACCTCGTAAATCTTTTTTGTCTCATTCACACTTACTGCGAACCACTGAGATAGTAAGGGACAAGAAGCTTTGTCTCTTCATTTGCAGCGGCTGAAAATAGTTTATGAGAGTTAAAGTGTTGTTTAGTCTCATGCGATTATGAACCGTATGTTGGTGTTTTTAGGGTTGTATTTGAATTGGCGTAGGTTTAAGTTAGCTTTCAATGGGTCCTTAAATTGCAATAATAAAGATTTATGTTTAATGTTTGTTGAGGTAGTGATGTAGGGTCATCAATATGGTCATTTATGGCCTTTTAATTCAAAATAGTAGACAAATTACATTTAATTTGTTACTTTCTGCCTGCATTATTACCTAAATAGCGTATAATGGCTTTTTCTTTCGTAATTTCTGAAGTAGGTAATAGGCACTAAATTAATATTATATTATTAATAAGGTAGGTACTTATAGTAGATATGAATTCATAGGGCTAGTTAATTTCATTTTTTATTATGTAAAGCACTTGTAAGTATTCAGAATTATTGGTAGGTACCTATGTACTTATTAATTCCCAGTAACACTACAAAAATAAAACATCTTTATGCAAATATCTAAATTCCAAATTCAAAATTTGGCGCGCAAACAGCTGCCATTTTGTTTAGGGCGGTTCCCCCGCACGCCCCGCCCCGCCGCCGCCCCACCCTAGCGGCAAGCACTCGGACGCAGCCCAACTCATTTGTTATAATGTACGGTGTGCCACGCAAGTTTCGACTATGCTCTGTTACTGTTAATAAAATAATTATTTGATCTTTATTGAAATTAAGCTATTCAGCTTTATTTAAATAGCTATTTTCTAGTTCTATTGTTTGTATAGGAAAGATCTATGGCGATTGATAATGATTTTCTCTACATAGTGCACAGTAGGCAATGTAGATGGCGCTACGATGTAAATCGTTTAGACTTCCAGCAAAACTATGAGTGTGAAACCCACAGGAATTAAGGCACTAGGAATAATATTTACTATTAACACATTAATAGGAACATATGAGAACAAATAATATTACCGTAAATAAATTAAATTCAAATTAATTAATGTAAGACTCGTTATTGATCTTTCTCAGGTAAGTGCGTTCGTTTTAGGTTGATAGATCGATAAAAATAAGGCACCATCAAATCAAACTGTATTATAGTCATGTTAGAAACTCTATGCACAAGAAATCTCTTTTTTATTTATTTAACATGGCATCATGTTCAGGGTGCGTCGTGGTTCCAATTTACCAAATGGATCTAGAGTATCGACCAGCCAGAATAATCGTCATTACAAAAACTTTCATCACAAAACAAAATAATTACAACATATAGCAAATACTTAAATTCAAATACAGATATAAAATTTTTGAATAAAATACGGGAGTGAAACTTGTTGCCACTGGATACACGTCAGGCGTTGCAGTCGAAGATGACGTCGATAGAGCTATGACCATCTCCTTCCCATATACGGCAACCTGCATCACTCTATCCTTATTAATTATTATTTTTCACCGTTCAACTTCAAATGGAACGATCTTAGGGAGCTGTTACGTCACTACTTAACGAGAAGCACGTACTAAGTGTAGTTATAAAGGTGGGTATAGATATAAAATGTATAGATTTATCTATAAAGAATAAGGATTCCTATTTCATATGTATGACGATGCGGCGTTTTGTGAAAGCCCAAGAGAGCTCCTAAATGCTAGATTAGCAAAGTATATTCAAGTGAGCAGAGGTAGGTTTAGTTTAGGCCTTCTAGGACTTAACTATTATGAAAAGCTTTATCTACCAGTCAGTATAGCCTCTAGGATAACAAAGGGTAGTTTTAATATGTACGTAAAAACTGACACTAGAATATTAGGTACTGATCTAGGGACGCTTAGGAATTTTATCAATCTTACAAAAAGTTAAACCTTCCTACAACATGTTGTACGAGTGGACAGCCAATACTTAGACTTACCTACCTACTGTAAAGTTGCTTCGTGTTGGAAAGGTGGCAACTAAGGTGGAAAGGTGTTGCTGGAGATTATCAGCGTAAGTATTTGTAAAGGTACCTAATGGTAATAAATTAATAATGGTATAATGACATCGCAGTAGTACCTAATACTAGGTGTTAAAGAGTCTAAAAAGCTCGGGAAAACCGGCGACTTTTCTGTAGACATAACCTACAAAAGTTAACGATTTGTGTACATTTTGCTAAGACTGTCATCATAAAACTTGTAAGAAATAGAAGGCTTTTTAGTCCGTTTATTTTATAATGTCCACAGAAAACACTCACAGCCTTAACTCATAATTAACTTAGTAGGTAGTGTTGGATTTAAGGGCTTAGTATTAAACACGTGTAACTGAAATTTTAGAATAAGTTGACCTATACTCGGGGTATTCGGTTTATGTAAAGGTACAGCGTTTTTTTTAAGGGTAGTTATAGCACTACCACTCTACTCAGTCGGTTGGTCTTTACTTAATATAGAAAAACACAACAAAACTAGTTTTGAGTGATTTTGTAATAGAACCTGGTAAGGCAAAATCTACTTTAATTATCCAATTACCCCCTCAATCAAAAAGTGTTAGACTAACACTTTGCCAGGTACCTACAGTATATAGTATCAGAGATTTATATGAATCTGATTGTAGGTATTTCATTCCCATATCAATTTTTTTCCAAAACATTTCAAACTAATCGAAGTATGTAATTATTACTGAGTAATATTTTTATGATCTGCGTGTTATCAACACATTTCCAAGTCGAGAATGGATTTATTGCTCGTGAGGTTTTAAAACTGCATCATAATGAAGCCAGTCATATTCTAGAGTAAGTATCGCACGCATATGCATTAGAGTTTTTTTATAGGCAGGTTACATCTGCGTTAACATTAACTGGATTTCTTTTTCTGATTCTAATATTGGTTTAAAACTACAGGTAGGTACGGTCGAGTTCAAAAAACATCTTTACATGCCAAAAATATCATATTTTATTATATTTATGCGACCTTAATATCAGTGTTTTAGAGGTGTGTAAATCAGTATTTTTGGAACGATGACTTGTAAAGATGTTTGTGAACTCGACACTAGGTATATACAGGTAAATAAAATTACTGATGGTACGTTTCGTTCCACAATAAATATTTATTATCACGTACTTACCCGTCTATTTAGATACTTACTTTAGCCCCAAGCCGAAATTGTAGGTTGAAACTAGAAGATATTGAGTTTACCTGAGACATGGTAGGTTGACACTTGTGACCTGAGATGTTTGCAGTTGATATTAAAATTGAAGTTCATCCATTTTATTAACGTGATTTATGGTTTGGCTATTGATTTTTTGTATATTTGCACAAAAAATAGTTTAAAGAAGGTACCATAGGTAAGTCGGATCCCGGTAATGTAGCAAACGAAACTTTCAAATAATGACCGATATCACCGCCGAGTTAATTTGCATTGGAATAACTTTGAAAGCGGGGTAATTTTTAAAATGACAAATATCTATTAAATTAGAAGCACTTCATACTTTAGCAACACAAGACATCTTCCTTACCTACTGTTACTACAGTAGAGATAGATTAGTAGACCATTTTCTAAACTACCCCAACGCACCTTAGTTGTTATCCTGAAATCATCTCAGGCGTTAACCGTGTTTCTCAGAAAAAGGACGCAACTTAGCATGTCGCGCCACCACGCTCGCTCAAATGAAGTTATAATTTTAATGATAGCAATGAGCGGCGAGATCATAGCAATTGTAAAAAAAAAACCGCTGATTTGCTCATCACGGATCGAATCCAGCAATTATTTCGTCATCAACTGACAGGTAATGTCGGGTAATGGTGTAGGCCGTCGCTCATTGCTATCATCGACTTGGGATTCCGAAAAATGGGTTCTGAAGTCATTATTAGCCGTGGAGGTTTATGTTTTTTGTTGGTATGGATTCGGATATATATATTTCCTGGTTGCGACAGCTTAAATTAGAAAACTTTGCAAAACTAAACTGCTGTAACCAGGTGTTACCTCCTGCTGTTACCTATCTAACTATTACTTACTAGGTAACTACTTATTGCTACCTAATCGTTGTATTTAGAGCTCTACGGCTGATTAAATGTCCTCGTTATGATTTTCTCCTCAGAAAAGCTAATGGTAAGTAACAAATGTCATTCGGTATAAAACATACCGATTTACCTAGTTCGGTGCACTATGTAAGTACATACCAAAAAACTAATTGGTAATAGGTACGATTCAGTTGCAGAAATTGGTGTAAATTTCAGCCGACGCTAGGGATTGTCCGACGGAGGACCAGACAGTAGGTACAAGTAGGAGTAGGAAAGGAAAAAGGTGACAAGCAAAAATATACAACTACAACAAAGACAACTTTGTTTATTTTATTTCTTAACTATTAGGTACCTACATCCACGTTTAACCTTTTTTGGCATCATATCAAAAATATATATGTGAGTATATAAATAACAATTATACTGTTGCAGATATTTTAGAACACTATATACCTGTAGAGATAGAGGTAGGTACCTATATCTATAGTCAATCTAGAAAAGAATTCTAGGATGTTGTTTCATCCGCTTTTATTGCTGCTGATAATGTACGAACCTACCTAATATCACATAAAAACGAAGGCAAGTATTGAAAATTTCATGTATTATGAATTAGTAACTACATTCAATAATTAGGTACTTGTTTATTACCTATATTTATATCATAAAATATCCACATTACTCTGCACAAGCTGTATTATTTACGTCTTCATTCGGTTTTCGTGTTTAAATTAATGACTAAATCAATAAACAGAGACTGCAAGAAAGTGTTAACATTTTAAATTTATACAGATAAAGATAATCGAAAAACCGAGACACAAAAACATTAGTTAGTCTTCGATGGATTACGTTAAAAACGTAAAAAAAAGCCGAAGTTTTTAAAATTATAAATTACCCACTATCGCTCGCTTGAATTCAACACCGCATAAAACGCATTAATAATTACTTTACTATTTTAAAAGTAATACCAGCATCGATAAAACGTATGAGAGCTTAACATAAAAACAAATTATATAAACATTCAATATATCTCAGCCGGGCCGGCGCCAGATCCCGTGATAAAGAATCGTGTTTTAACATAATGTGATGTTATTTAACGGTGTTCATTAGATGATCGATATGAGTTCTCCAAAACTGTACACTGTGCGAATAAAGTCAACAATGCTCCCGCTTATAAAATACTTGCTCTTGAATAACACACTGTGTTCCTGTGTGTTCGTAGTTGGAAAGCAACTCTCTCTATTTGTTGTAACATTAAGTTTGTCGTTCGAAGGTCGGTTCTCATCATTTGCATCGGGATACAAAAGTGTGCAGTCACGACTTTTTGTTGCCATTTCATGTTGCCTAAATGTTACAGCTTTCAAATTGGAATTGTTTGATTATTTGTTTGTTGCACAAACATACTGTTGTTGTTATAATGAAAAAATATATGTTCCGATTGGTCCATTGTAAAAAAATTGACTGTTTTTTAAATTGTTGCGATATTTACATACATAGGTAATATATGATTACGACATTACTTTTAATGCTGGACGCGTCGTGGAAATAAAAGAAATCTCTACAATGTTGACATCTGAACCTTACCTATGAAATATTTTTATTCAGAACGTACAATAACGTTCGAACGTTCAGAACGTTCTGAATTAAACTAACAACTAAACTATTTAATAAAAATATTTTATTTTGTGTAGTTTCTAGTAGTAGTAGTAGTAGTTTAGTTTAGTTAGTAGTAGTTTTTGTTTAGTTAAGGGGGAGGCCTATGTTCAGCAGTGGACGTCTTATGGCTGAGATGATGATGATGATGATGATTTTGTGTAGTTTCAAGAAGAAAATCACTAGATACTTTAATATAAATTATAAACTGAATTTAGATGTCAAATACGAAAGAAACAGTGACTAAAGCCTCCAGTGCTCAGAGCTGGAATCAAACAGCGTCTACTGCATTCAAGGCAGGTGCCAACCACTCGGCCACCGATTCAGTAATTGGGTCGAATTTTCTTCTCTCTCTCTCTGAAAAGTCCTTCAATCTCTTAAAGGCATACGGCGCCCTCAGACCAACTAGGTATAAGGTAGAACAGGTGGTTCGTACTTTCTATCCTATGTAAAAATATGTTTTCTTTCGTACTTATATGAAGACTAGAGTCCTTAACTTCACTTTGTAAACCAAAAACATCTAAACTTCGGGTAATATAATTATTTAGTTTGTCATTTTAAATTTACCTTAAGTATGTTTTTCGTAACAAAAATACTTCTTTCTTTTAGTTAGGCAATTTATTTTAATTTTAATTAATAAGTTATTTCCAGTAAAAATACTTAATACCTATCTAGTTCTAATAGACAAAAAAATCAGCGTGAAGCCCCGCACTTGTCTCGGTCACAATTCACAACATCTTGGTTACACGTACTCTGGCTCGTGCTGCGACCAGCGTGGGGTAATTCAATGAAGATCCGGCAGATACGAGTATCAGGATAGGGACTACGCAGATACCAGATATAAACATGATAGTGGAGAATCAGAATCAGATTTTATTTGTATAACATACATAATATTACAGGTGGTACTTTTAAAATCTATTTCGATCACTATGTTTTATCCACAAATGCGGATGTACAAATTTAATGTAAGAAATGCCTAACCTTAATAATAACATGCTGCATACATACTTTGACATTAATAATAGTCTTACAAATATCACAATCAAACTTGAAAACAATACAAAACGATAAATGTTGCTTTAAGGCGGGATAACCGCTTTTACAGTTTTTTACATATTACAACAACTAAACGATAAGATCAGATAGGATAGAAAACAGGGACGATTTTATAAGTTTTGTTAAATAAATTAAATTACGAATAACACTAAAGGATCACAATATGGCATATTTAAGTAAGTATAGCAAATTAGTCTCCTCTATCAGTTGAAATCTTTATTTTTAGCCACCAATGAAATCTATGGATGGTTAGGATCCAAAAATCAAGATCAGGAAGATGCAAGAATGAAATCTATATACTCGTACTCATCAGTTTGAACATTTCCTTACACTTTTCTTGAATAAACATAAAAAGTAAACACAGTTTTGAACGCAACAAAGTACCTAATCACATAAAATAAATATTATTATGATTATAAATTACTGATCTAGGAGTAGGTATTGATTGACTGAACCTGGAGAAATTAAGTATGTGCCTAAGGTCGGATATGCGCCTAATCTTCTCTAAAATATAAAATCGGCAGCACTATAGAAGTAATTAAGTATTGAATAAATGGATTGAATGGCTGGATTGAACGAAATCTCGGCATCCAATTTCCTCTAGTCGCTACGGGGGCCCGGGTCTTGTTGCGTTACTTCCTGTGGCTTTGGTCGGATATTGCGATGATTAGAAAGTTTTTATTTCGTATAAGTCAAGTAAAAATTTAGGTATGGTGTTCGGTTGATGCCGTGCGCACAGTTCTCTCGTTTTATAGAAATGTGACATTGTAAATATATATATGTTCATTTGTTCATGAAAAAAGAAAATGATGTAAGATTGTCTACTTGACTAGCCACCCAGGACCCTCTTGTCTTCTTTTTTCCGTTTCCACAACATACTGCTAGACGAAACTGCGAGTAGGTACCTGAAATAAATTAAAAAAAAACCACAGTAAGTAAAATAAATTTTTTTTACTGGTCTACTTACCGTGACCCTATATGGTCTACTTACATTTAATGTCATATATCATGTCTAGTGAAATTCACGTTACATAATATTATTTCTAGTTGTATTTGAACTAGTGAAGTAACTGCCAACATAGAATATCGTAGCTACGACTGTTAGAGGGAGTTGTTGACGTCTCTTGAAACAAAGGGGCCCGATGTATGATTAATACGGATTTCTAACTGATCCTGTCTGCCTACAAACCAAAACTATGACCCATCCTAAAACATACCCTAAAACCATACGTAACAAAGCTCAAATCGCAGTAGCTGTAATTTTCTCAATCCGAATCAACGGTTTACTGTCTTAACCTTCGATTTTATTAAGCGTTCTATATTCTAAAGAGAACCTTAATCTGAATGGCAATAGATAAGTTTTACAATAACAAGATTAAACGAGTTACTAGCTTTTGAAAGTAAGTGATGATCTTGTGCATGCTCTGATGTGCAAATGTGGAGACTAATGAAATCATTTTGGTTCCCAGTTCTGGAGGGTTGTGATTAAACGTTGACTTCAAATGGTGGGGAAATTAATTTTATTTATCTTCAGGGGTTTGATTTTGCATAGCAAACGTAGTTCTAATTATTTTCTTGTGTTCATCGGGTTAATTGAGTTGTTAATAAACGCATCTTGATTAATATTCTGATGCCTTTGTTTAATGGTAACAGTAGGTAGCATAGGAGAAACCGTATCGTATAGAATCGTATAGAAAACGTATAGAAAGAATCGAAAAACTAATTTGACAAAAACATATAATTATACGGGTAGAACCTGCTCACAAAAGTGTTCAGACACAGAAGACCGAAGGCCGAGCTTTGCGAGCACTTCGCAATTACCTAAAGTGTCATTCTATAGAACTTGCTAATATGTAACTAACTAACAAAAATAAGAAGTATGACGTATTTGTCACTTCCCTTCGATGTCATAATAAGCGGATTCTACTGTAACTATGTAAACACACCGCCATATTGAAACTGTCACTAAATGAATGATTTCAGTAGGTATGGCGGTTTGTTTACATAGTTAACAAGTTCCATAGAATGACACTTTAAGTAGATATTTACTAGTTACATCAACTCTTTCTCTCTCAATACCTACTCTTATTCATTTAATGGTACTTCTCTTCATAGGTTTAACATTTCAATAACTGTTCATTATTAAACTTTTTAATCCATTATTACTCCATGTTTTAAAGTCCTAATTTTTTCCAACGGCTTGTCTCAAGCGTGCAGCTGTTTCTTTACTTTTATTTCGATCACATATTTCATCTTTTTTTAATAATACTTACCGATAGTAAGATTAACGATGTTTATGTTAATTAGCCTCAACGCAATCACACGAAGGTTAGGATTGTCAACGAAAACCGTTATCGCGTACGTACCTATGAATAGCATAGTCATTTATTATATACGTATACCTGCCAGCGTAACTTGACACTACGATCCTACCTTCGTTTCCTTTAAATCAGATTCTATCAAAAACCTACAAGGAATAGACAACGTTATTTTCATTCAAATTAGGTTCAAATTTCAAGAGGTAAGACTCGTCTGAAACGGCAATGTTGACCGCGGCGGGTTTACTATAAGGGAGGTCAAAGGTCTGTCAGGGCCGGTTGATGTAAGTTTGGTTTGAGGTAAGCGTCCCATTGTCGTAGTCCATTGATTAATGCTGTAGTTTATCTACCGATATGACAACAATAGCGCGTCTTACCCCGAACGCCTTAATGCTTTCTGCCTGTAGGTTTTATTTGAGTACCCATCCCTTTTATTCTACATGGTGTTCGGTTATTTCAAGGTGTGTTTCTTTTGCAGGTGCGGTTTGGTGTCGAGTGCTGTCTTCGGAGTATTATACCTGAAATGAAATAAAAATAATTATTATACAACCATCAACTTATAATTTACAGATCGACTCACCAAAACGAGCGAGAATGAAATATAGGAACTAAGCTAAATCAATAACGCAGTGTATGTACACGTTATTTTGTCTCATATGTAGAAGAGGGAAGATGAAGACACATATGTATTTCAATCACTAATATTAGGTATTCGATTCATTCCCGCTAGCTTTGGAATCATCTGTATCCTCTACCGTATATACTTATTAAATGATTTAACTTTCTTCTTAGGTACGCCCAAATATCTACATGTTGTCTATTTTACCGAACGCTACGGCATCGTAAAGGAAAAAAACTTATTTTTCCTTTCATTTTGTTATATAATATTTTTCAGCTCACATCACCCTGTAAACATTAAGCCGAGTTGAATGTCAGTCACACGATTTGACTGATGTCCTAACACCGACCCATTCTATGCAAATGTTCGCCCTCGTGTCACATACTTATTGATTGATCCAAATCTTAAAGTTCGGTTAATGCATCGTGCCACCGGCCTTGGGCGTCATTCTCGATGCATTTATAGACCTAAATTATACAGAAAACGCATTTATTGGGTGTGCCTACTCGTTCCGCCTAGCCAAAGCGCACGAACGCCCTGAGCATTGGATTGGTATTATATCTGTATTATAAATACATTTTTGAATAACAGCACTCATGAAGTCATGAACTTATGATAGATAACCACTAGTTAGGAGTATTCAATCTCAATGGTCATCTAAAGTATGTGTATGTATGTAAATATTGAAATAATTTTTCTTACTTATCAACTTTAGGAAGTTTACAAGTTACCTGATGTATTGATTCCATGACAAATTTTTCTATTTCTTGTCTCAAAACGAAAAAGTATTTTCTACGATAGAGTCTACGGTAAATTTTCTTTTTCGCTACGGATTACGACGCTACGAGAGAGTGACAAAGTAAATACCTATCAATGTAATTGTGAATTAAAAATGCAATTACGTTCATTTTCAGTATCACCACCAAAGAGCCACTAGATACCTACATATAACCCAAGTACTTAATACCTTATTACTCTAACTTATATGTTCTAACTAAATAAAATAGAAGTTTCGTAAGTTAGAACGCCGTAAGATACAAACAACGAACACAAACAAGATACCTACTGCCGTATTCGAACTTCAAGATATTCACAAGAGACGACACGTACTAGATCTATTTTAGATACGTTATAGTTTAGATATCAACTAGTTCTCTTTTACAGCGCAATTCGGGCAACCGATGTCACTTTTATGTTAGATAGAGTAAGATATCTATTAGATCTCTAAGTCATATCCTGTGAAAATCGTTCAAGAGTATCTCCTGAATCGCGCAAATGTCAAACTGCCGTATTCGAACTTCAAGATATTCACAAGAGACGACACGTACTAGACTCATTCTAGATACGTTATAGTTTAGATATCAACTAGTTCTCTTTTGCAGCGCGATTCGGGCAACCAATGTCACTTTTACGTTAGATAGAGTAAGATATCTATTAGATGTAAATTGGATCTCAAAGTCATATCCTGTGAAAATCGTTCAAGAGTATCTCCAGAATCGCGCAAATGTCAAATTTGACAGGTTAGATTTTAAACATAATCGCTATCGTATCTTGGTGATGTCTAAAAGATATCTAATAGATGTCTATGTCAAAATCCGAATCGGGCCCCTATACTAGGTATATAAATAGACGGTGGATGTATTATCTTTCTCCACACGTCGACAGGTACTGACATGTCGCATGTGCTTCATATCAGCTGGGGGGGAGATGTTTATTAGATTGCCATCCCTTTGTTTGGCTTTTGTTTTTAGATGCTCTTTGGACATGTTTCTAGTCAAATTCTTATACAGTGCCGGCCAATAATACATACCTAGATAGGCTTTTTAAAAGATTATAAAATAATTACGAGTATTCGTTGTCCGATTCGGATTTTGAAATAGACATCTATTAGACATCTTTTAGACATCACCAAGATACGATAACGATATGTTTAAGATCTAACCAGTCAAATTTGACATTTGCGCGATTCTGGAGATACTCTTGAACGATTTCCACAGTATATGACTTAGAGATCTAATTCACATCTAATAGATATCTTACTCTATCTAACGTAAAAGTGACATTGGTTGCCCGAATTGCGCTGCAAAAGAGAACTAGTTGATGAACTAGTACGTGTCGTCTCTTGTGAATATCTTGAAGTTCGAAAACGGCAACTTGTCGATCAATCAAGAGATTTGAGGAGCTTATAAGGTTTCGTCTATTTTTAAAGTCCAGTACTGGCTGCCAACAGCTCTTATTACTTTTTTATATTTTTCATTTTTGCTGGCCCAAGGTTCACCTAAGTATTAGGTCAATACCTAGTTATTTCGTATATCAATATATACGAACATATTTTAGGAAGAATTAAAAAACTACAACAAGTAAGTACAACAAGAAAAGTGATATTAGTTTTAGTGATTTAGAGTAAGATCATTACTTCCAAAATACTATGATATATTTAATTAGATAAAAGTAAAATAAATATACCTTTAAATAATTTGAGAACGTTTGTAGGTACAATGCATAGAACGTAATAGCCACCATCTAAATAGAGTTGTCTAAAACCTTTAATACCCTATCAAGAAAACGGTTCAACTAATGATTACGAGATAATGCGTAAGAAATGGACGAGGGAAGAAATGCTTTCCTACGTCCATTCAGAAAAAGCGCAAAAAGGTTCCGTGATGGAGAGAGGAAAAAAAAGACCGAATTTCGTCTCAGGAGAGTAAGACTGCAGAACCTGAATTTACTGCTACGGATCAAAAGGTAATAAAACGTTCCACGTTACAAACGAAAACGATCACTGTCAGCCCCAAATTAAGGCATATTTCTGGTTATCCACAAAAGTATTTAGCCGAGTTTTCGTCAATGATATAAAAGCGAGATATCCATGACTTGTGCGAAAGGGAAGACACCACTAAGAGCGAGATAAAAATATGGCATTTTGATTAATATGGAGTCATTGCTCAGAGCGGCCTGTGTAGCACTGCTAAGTAATGGCCACTCCATAAAGACATGGTTAAGGTTAAAAGAAAATTACTTTATCAACGCCTTGTTTTAAATAAATATCCTGTTTCAGGAAATATTATTGTTGTTTTCAATACAAGAAATTGAGATGTTGGGGAGATGTTAAGATTTCGCCGCCTTATTGATGAGAACACAAATGATGTATCTATTATTTGTGTTCGTTCATGCCGACGCCTTTGTTTCGTGTTTTGGGTGGATGGTGATTTGTCTGTATGGATTGATGGTGAGGAAAGTTTGATGAAGCCTGTTTAATTTATTTGGAAATCTTAACATTAAAGAAAAACTTTTGATACTTGATGAAACGGTGGAACAAAATGCCTTATTAAGAATAAACGGGACTTAATCGGGTATGCATTTACCTCGTTAAAGTGCATCGACGTTTGGTCGAAAAAATAAATTAATTATACCTACAAGTTGAAGTCCCGTTTAAATTAATTAAGGTTATTAATTCGAAAACCACAGTCACGTGTCAATAAAAAGACCATTTCACTATAAGTACCGACCAAAACATAAATAAATGTGTTATAATATAAACATTTCAAAAAAATCTTATAAAATAACACAGATACTCGACCATACTCGTATCCTAGTTCTCGACACTGCCCGAGATGCCACCTCCATTTTTTTTGACATAGCAATTTACTTGAACAACCTACACATAGAGAGACAAAGATGTGTTGACATTAAGAAGTCATATAGCTATTACATCTGTTCCCTAATTTCAAATCGTCGTAGATAAAAAAAAAGTTGAATCGTATTTTCAAAATATGTATACGTAATTAAAACAAAGAAGTTGCGAACGTAAAAATCCAAACCCCAAACACTTTATGCACCTACTATCAAACAACTTTCCTTCCTGGCCCACTGTGAAACCTTTTCACATTTAGGTACTAAGTACGTCATTGGTGCGTTCCCACGAGATACCACCATCTAACACCACAGACTATATGTAACCTAACAGTTCTTACGGCTACACCATCGAAACCCTCAGCAGCTAATCGATGACGCGGTGCACAGTGCACATAGCAGCACGTGTGCAGCGGAATGGTCGCGCCATTACTGATAATCCCACCTCATTTGCCTGTGCCACCGCTCCGCTCAAGACGCGCTGGATTTCGCCCCGATCTAGATTAATTTTACACGTTGCCCGCTATTGTAATTGTATCAAACGTCTTGTTGGAACCACTAAAAGTGTATTAGTTTAACGATCGCGTCATTAAAATAATCCGTAGCTATTTATTTGCTTGTTGCCACCTGAATTTAAGGCATGTTATATTTGTACGCGTTTTTATAAATATGCATAGGTTTGGGAGCTGTTAATTTTGCAGAATATCGAAATTAGGGTTTTTATATTCAGAAACAATTGATTTTAAAACATACAAAGTGCCCACAACGTCCACCACAGTTTTATTACTGTTATTATTTTATGTATTTATAAATACGTATAATAGAAAAAAAACATAATTTATTACCTATATACTTCCTTCGACTTATCTGATACACGAAGCTTATACGCCGCAAATAGCGTCATGATGATAAACACTATGTTCTGCAAATAAAACAATTGACGGCGCGACTATTATTTTAATGTCACGATTGTCACGATCTACTCTGTGATTAATCTTTCTGCCTGTAATTCAGATTGAACTGGATGCTAATTCAATCGTAATGTCACATGCGAATGCAACTACACATTCATGTAAATAATCACTAAAAAATGCAACTACATATCTTGAATTTACATTCATGTAAATAATCAATAAAAAATAAAACACATTGTGAGAATTCAAGTAATTAAAGCCAGGAACCAAAGCTCAAGGTTAAAAAAAATACTTGAATAATCTTATTTATCTATGTCAACCGTCGGCTTTTTTGTAAAACGGATCTGTCACAGATTATCTTGGTCCATTACTCATTCCTTTTGGTTGTGGACCAATCTGACAGCTGTCTTAACCCTTTTTAACCAATGAGAATGTCATAGGCGCACGATTTACATTGTGGCTTTTTTACGTTAGGTGTATTGGGTAAGTGCTTTTTATTGCATTCTGATATCCGTTTGGGTTCGTTGGTTAGTCGTTTGAAGTGGGTCGTAAGATTGCACTTGGGCGGGAACGATTTATGATAATTTTCTTGTATTGTGACCAAAGTACTTACTTTGGTCATAATACAACTTAATTCAAGTATTTAGCTTAAGCAATATTTGGAAGTTCTAGTTAGTAGGTATCTTGCAAAATAGTCTTAGTAGTACATGTTTATTACTTTTGTGTAATTTTACAATTTAATCTGCCGGCGCGATTCGGGAAATGAAATAGAGATGCACTAGATAAGATATAGTAAAGATATGTGACGTTCCACGGCAAAAGGTACCATTGCCCCGACTGAATATTGGAGCGGCGTTAATAATAAGCGTAAGCGCCAGCCGCCATAAGGTACCTTTTTTCGTGGAACGTCACATATCTTTACTATTTCATATCTAGTGAACGTCTAACGGCGCGATATCTTAAAGTTCGAATCGCGCCGTGCCAGTCATATGTTAAGCTTCATCTTCTTTCTTACTTGCTGTACGATCAAGTTCACAATAATTTTTACAAGCGATGTTCCACAAATATGTAAGTACTTATATTTACACGACATCGGGCCTATTGCATAATAAAATGCAACCTCTTTGTATACAAAATCACTAATAGTATTACCTTGTAATTTATTATGCAATGCGGCCCTTATTGTCAGTTTCTTATAGGCGTGTAAATATATTTTTGAAGCGTTGGCTTGTAAAGATGTTTGTGAACTTGGCTGTTCTGTGGTGTTAGATGTGTTGATGATGTAAGCCATGTAAGGGAAGTATTACATCATCAACACCATCAAGGGAAGATTTACATGCTCACAGGGTCCACGGGGAACTTACCCAGACTATTGCAACCAGTGGAATTAAAGATGGTTACAATAAACCATGGTTACAATAAATAAATATGATATATGAACATACCTAACCCCACCACTGCGACAAATTCACTCCTCACCAATCCAACCACGTATTCTATCAACATAAAATCTGAGTACATACTACAACGGCCTGGCCGTCGCGTCGGCTGCCGCAGGCAAATGACACAGAATTAGTGGATAATGGCGAGACCATTCCCTCTAACTGCTTCCGTGGCCTCACCTAGCCATACACAATTGATTATCCCGTGAACTCTGGAAGGGTTAGTGGTGGGTTTGTTGATTGGACGGAACATTGCTTAGGTTACTGGTATAAATAACTATAAGTTAGGGGCAAGTAAAGAAGTATTCGGTAGATTGTATGCTTCAAATATTTAACATGGGGCCTATAAAAGCGTTAAGGTGAAGAGAGCTAGAATAGAATTCACAATGTCAGTTCAGAATTATTAAAATTGTTTTGTAATTAGACTTAAAGAAAAGCAGTTGGGTCAAGCATTTGGGAAAACTGAAGACCGTTCTTACTGTGGACATAAACATAGTTAAAAATTTGGATAGGTAGGTACACCTTTCTATCGGCTCCATTCGGAAAATGAATTAGATATTTCTACTAGACTTCAACAAGTTACGATATGTATAATTTAAAGATATTTGTAAGATCGATATATAAAATTTGACGTTTCCGCGATTCTGGAGGTCCTCTTGAACGATTTTGACAAGTTATGACTTAGATATCCAAGTCACATCTAGTCGATATCTAATGTAGATCTAGTTGATCTCTATATCGTCTCTTGATCTTGTGATTATCTCGAAATCCGAATAGGCCTGTATGACTTTCATCGTGCAAAAAAAGGATAAAATATGGCTTTAGAGTATAGAGACAGATTTTATGAAGTTCACAGGAAAGTTGCATAACCCTAACACATACCTACTAAAAAAGCTTTTCACCCAGTTACCACTTTAAATTATGTTTTACATGAAATGCAGAGTTGTCTGTGCTACTATTATAGCAGCGACGTAACCTTGAAATGTCTTCTTGTAAAAATGAAACTACCTAGGGATTTTATATATCTTCAGATCTCCAGTGACACTCGCATTAATCAAACTCGAACTTACTTACTTATTTCGATGTTTACATTCCACTTTATCCTCTTGGTATTTGCGTGGAATCTCAAATCAAAACAAAAGAGCAAAGAAAACACCCGGTGGGTCCCTCAATCAATCACGGGCAATATTTGCTATGGCCCGTAATCTTGTGCCCAAACTTCGCCCTTGAGGGACGCTCTATGGGACAAAAATCGACTAGCACCGAGGATTATATTGATATTCAATACACAATAAATGGCCGCTGTCAAAAACTTGCTGTTCGCTCCTACGGTCATCCCTACGCTATCTGTGTCATTTGCCATTCGAAACGCAGGAGCTACTCTTCCCTCTCGTTTGGCTTATGTGATAGTATTACCGGATGGAAAGAGATAACTACGTGTGGGGTTAGTCGCGCCTTTGTCACGAAGACTGAACTAATTTTTCATCATACGGCCCACGACAGTTACAAATGCGGCCTGAACTGTCTCTTCTTTAATAATACTTTTTTTTTCAAGGGTAGTTCGCCCTCCAAATGAAGATTTTCATCAGAATGCTAGGGGAAAAATTGGAAGAAGCTTAAAATGCAATTTGTTTGTCTAAACTCTTTAATACGAACCCAATTAGAAAATAAAAACGATAGTATCTTTTCTTTGTTTGTTTACTTTCAAATTCTAATAAAATGTATACTTTTTTAATCAAGCAAAGATCTAATATAATAAATAGCATTTATGAGAATATCTTATCAAAGCGATATTACCTACATGTAAATGTGACTTACCTAAAAACGGGATGACCTGGACACATTTCTCAGCAACTGGACAGATGCTGCACTTAATCGTGAGGATTGGAAGTCTAGGGGGGAGGCCTTTGCCCAGCAGTGGGAAACCCTATAGGCTCTTAAAAAAATGTGACTTAGCTGTAACTTTTTTTTAAATTAGTGGTATATTTTTAAAGTAAAGGTATTATATTATTATTATTATAAATACTCTAAATAAATTAATTACCTGAATTAGGTAAGTACATATATGTATTTTTGTATCAATATAATATTTAATATGCGAAAAACGCTGATCTGTATTTTTCTTTTTGCTCACATCTGCGTCGTGGTCTCTATGAGTACATACAAACTATATACACTTGTGTTTATACACATTAGCATCACAAACACCCTCGGAATTATAATTCGGCACCCCAGCGATCAGTCGCTCGATCAATCAATGTACAAATCTGTCATGTTCGGTTTACAAGAAAAATTGTCAGGACGCGCCTTTGGACCCCAGCTTCCTGCGACCCCCACACAATGCTTACCGACCCTTTAAGTCTTATATATATTTAATACACAATCAACTTACGACTTTTCTCCTCTGAATATAACGCTTTAACTCGTATTAAAAAGGCGTAAATAACTTAAATTAGATAAGAAGATACGACGTTTCGTAATAAGGAAATGCAGTCGCATACGGCACTGATGCACGCATGTGAAAAAAGTATTGTTTTTTTCAATAATTTACTCGCAATTCAATATTTGATTTGATTTAGTTGATTTATTTATGGGAGCTACTTAAGTGTATTAAAAATAACCCTATCGGAGTATCGATAGGTACCTACCGATTTCTCAAAAGCAATACCGGCCAATTATATCACTAAGTATATACCTACCTATAATATAGGTAATATAGGTAGGTATATACTTAGTGATATAATTGGCCGGGACCTATAATATAATTATGAGATTTTTTTTCATATTAGGTACCTGAAATATTTGTTCGAGTAGATGTGTGGAAAGAGAAGAGTTGTGAAATGTATGGGATGGGATCCAATACATTCTACAACTCTACTCTTCTCTTCCCGCAGAGACTCTAACCAGGTGCATTGAACTTTTTCAACTTTTGTTTCAATGATATTAGATATAGAATTTAAATTTTCATTCTATCTTTAAGACACGCAGATGATTTATTTAACTACTGTGAATGGAGTGTTTTTGGAAATATCTTATTTAATTTTCTTACTTATCTAAATAATAGTTCGGAATATTTGTTTATGTCAGAAAACCACTCAATCAAATTGTTTTCTTTAACACTAAATAAATGAAGCAATATGAAACAATAAAGATAGAAATGTTCTATTTCACACAAAACGGTTAGAGTTAGACCGTAAAAAGTCTGCAGCGATTTTGATCGCCCACGCAGTGCGAGTGTCATTTTAAACGTTAAACTTCTATGAAATTATGACGTATAAATAACACTTACACTGCGTGGGCTATCAAATCCGCTGCAGACTTATTGGTGCGACTATAATATCAACTGTCCACTAGATAATCTACCACCACGCACTCAGTAAAAAAACGGTACTAAACATACGAAACCGCATTTAAGGAAAATTCTCCTTAGAAATCATTTGTCTAAGCATCCGAGGGGTCAATGCGACTGGAGGTTCCCACGCTAAACCTTCCAACGAAAACCAACTTAACTTTTCTTACATTAAAACGGAAAACAAAACAAACAAGTTCCTTCGCTCTCGAAGATAGTGAGATTAAATAAAAACCTGGGTTTTAGCAGCTGCAAAGTTATCTTTGCGAGTCTGTAGGTATTTCTAGAGAGTTCTCGCTAATCGCCGAAAAAAATATTTGCCGATTCAGCTCCCGCTTTTTGCCGCTGATAAATGTGCTCGGAATATGTATCTGGCAATTTGGTACTAGTTGCGGGCCTTTTTCATTAACTTAAAGGGTGAGGGTATTTCCTGGTGGTTTTCTCGGGGCACGGTATTTTTTAACCGAAGAGTGGCGGATTTTTAATTTGTATATTTTATTGTTAGTATATTTGTAATGAAATCTTACCAACTTTAGGACGGTTAGGTAGTGACAAAAGTGTAATTATATGTAGGGTCCACAGATTACCAGTTTGCCGGACGATATCAGTCTGTCAGTTAAACGCAAAAGGCGATTGTTCCGAACAACTGACAGGCTGATATGATATATAACTGGTAATCAGTCGGCCCCTTTAGTCTACTGTCGATGAAATGATGATTTTGGACATTTTATTTTCCAAATTTAAGCCATTACGTTTCACGGCTACTGTGTAAAATACTCGTATGTTTCATTCATATGCACATGATTAAGCAAATCATGAACGACTTACAACTAAATAAGCACTAACACAACTACCTTTGTCCTGCCGTTTAGTTCTCAACAAAATGACTTAGTAATTAACTCAGAACAGTCAGAACTAATGGCGCCGCCTTCGAGCCATACGTCCAAGTCGGCCTTCGGCGCCTACAATGCTGCATACAAAACTCATACAAAAAAGCTTGGACGCGGACAAACCGTTGAAGTAGCGAACGAGATCGCATTGACGGTGTGCATAACGAGTGCCATATGTCGGGGGCGGCGGGGCATCAATCGAACTGCAGCGTTGGCGCGCCGAATGCATCAATGCAATGCAATATGGTCCCCGTTTGTACTTCTATTCTAATGGAATCTTAGAATCTCTAAGGTACTTAATACTATAAATAGTTCTTGTTGTTCCAGTTGTTCTTGTTACTCTGTATGTCTATCTGTTACCTCTGAACTGATTTAAATGAAATTTGGTATGGAGATAGTTTGAGGTCCGGGAAAAGACATAGGATAGTTTTCTTCATCATTACATCATACAGACGAAGTCACGGGCAGAAGTTAGTAAGTATAGATAAAGACCAGCATACAATAAATTGAGTTAGTATCACACGTCCACGAGTCCACAGGTTAAAGTAGTATTTATTGACCAAAACCAACGAAGGGTATTTTTGGTAAGTGTATTTTTGGTCATAGTCGGATACACGCGTCTGCTAAAAAGCTCATTATTATACCAAAGTTAAATTTGTTTTAATAAATGTCCTGGTGTAAAATATATATCCATGATATTAAATACTTGGCCATGTATCGAGAAAACCGTACATAGCCGTGTAGGTACGAGTATCCCACCTCCTGTTTATTATTTAGAATGTGTAGCGACGCGAGTTGATGCGCGCTCCAAGTGGAAATCTTTTGGGATTACGCCGCCGTCAACTGGCTTAGGTTGGGGGCACACTAGGGCCCTCCCTGTGAAGGCGGAAATACAGTTTGGAAACTAAGTGAGACCTGGCAAAATGCTATATAATACCAGTTTATTTATACTAGAGTAAATGAGTTAATAATTTCTAAAAATAGGATATAGGCAGTAATGTTTTGCTGTGGGCGGCACAATCAGACCCCCAAGTAAGCAAACAAACAAAGTAGTCAGTCGAAAATCAACAACAATGTCTGAATGATGGGTACATTCTGTGTGGAAAGTCGTCTTACTTATGTATGTAGTAGGTATAGAAAAGTTTACATTTTTGGATGAGATGCATGGGTATATATGTAGAATGTACGTTTTGTGCGTAATGAAATCTTCGTGTAGGTACGAGTCCGACTCGCATTTGGCCGGTTTTTTCACCAGGTGTTAATGTTATGTTCAATTAAGTTTCAATGTAGGTTGCAGTTACTAATATAAGTTTGTTGAGTGGTGACAATATGCCTACTAACAAACGAATAGTTTCCATTACTGTTCATGAAAAGTGGAGTAGTATGCAAAAAAAGAAGAAGAATACAGATGAAAATAAACGTAAATTAAAAAAAATCGCTTATCAAAGCTTATTTTCTCCTAGTGTACCCAACCCAGGCGGTCTCAAGCGCGGTCCGCTATGATGTACGAGAAGACGACGCCCGGCGAAACCTAAACCCGGGTAAAGCCTCCATCACGTCAAATGAATACTGAATCACGGCGGCCATTTGAATTTCAATATCTATCCCGACTAATGCAGGTTTTATACACGCTCAGATCACCTTAGCATTTTTGGGGGCGCTTGAGATACCTAAAGTATTCTGTTGGAAATCTTGTTACTGTAAAGGTTGTTAGAAATTTATGTCATGTGGCAATGATCTGTACAAATTAATAGCCATATACCTACCAAATACAATAATACTATATTGAAGTATTTATAATAGCAAAAGCGGATAAAGCCTCTATCACTTCAAATTAATAGTGAATCACGGCGATCATTTGAACTTCAATATCTGTCTCGGCTGATGCGTGTTTTATATGCGTCCAGATCACTATAGCAATTCTTGGGGGCGCTTTAGATACCTAAAGGATTCTATTGGAAATCTTGTTGCAGTAAATTAGGTTTTTAGAACCAACTTAATATCTCATATGGCAATGAGCTGTAGGTACATATTAATAGCCATATACCTAATACTAATAAATATATTGAAATATTTACAATAGCAGTAGCAAACGCGGGTAAAGCCTCCATCCCATCGAATGAATAGGTACCGAATAATTTTGAATTAGAACTACTACTGACTAATGCAGGTTTTACACACGCCCGTATCACCTTAGCATTCTGGGGGCGCTTGAGATACCTAAAGTATTCTGTTGGAAATCTTGTTACTGTAAAGGTTGTTAGAAATTTATGTCATGTGGCAATGATCTGTACAAATTAATAGCCATATACCTACCAAATACAATAATACTATATTGAAGTATTTATAATAGCAAAAGCGGATAAAGCCTCTATCACTTCAAATTAATAGTGAATCACGGCGATCATTTGAACTTCAATATCTGTCTCGGCTGATGCGTGTTTTATATGCGTCCAGATCACTATAGCAATTCTTGGGGGCGCTTTAGATACCTAAAGGATTCTATTGGAAATCTTGTTGCAGTAAATTAGGTTTTTAGAACCAACTTAATATCTCATATGGCAATGAGCTGTAGGTACATATTAATAGCCATATACCTAATACTAATAAATATATTGAAATATTTACAATAGCAGTAGCAAACGCGGGTAAAGCCTCCATCCCATCGAATGAATAGGTACCGAATAATTTTGAATTAGAACTACTACTGACTAATGCAGGTTTTACACACGCCCGTATCACCTTAGCATTCTGGGGGCGCTTTTGATACCTACAGGTACTTGCACTAAAGTTTTTGGATATGTACATATAATCACGTGAAAATGTGCTGCAGATATGTGCATTAATATTACAGGCACCAGTCATAAGAGACCAAACTGAAATGTATACTAGTGAATTGTGAGTAAATAACAGCTACGAAAAACAGATAATCGCAAATAATTATACAACTTTGAGTAATTGTTGGCATTACATGACTTTATAATCAAAGAGATATAAAAATAGTATTTTACAATCAAACACTCAAGGACAATGAAACCGAGTCCCAATATCTCCAATATTCATTCAAAGTAACCCGTTACCAAGGGTTCGAAGTGTAAAAATTCGCTCGATCGCCAGTCACGACCTCACCGCACCTTAAATGAAGGGTGTTTGATGCAGGGTTACAGACCATACATTAAGTCCATCTGATTCGACCTAAATCACACACATCCTAAACGGAATGGTTTAACCTTTTATTTTAACCGTTCATTTATGTTTGCGATAGACTTGGAGGAAGAAAACTCTGCACTGTTTTTGTAATGACTAAATGTGCATAAATGTCAAATTGAAAATATGACGTTTTAATGACTTTCTCCACACTTTGTTGTATTAAAGTCAGTTCAGGGTTAAGTAAATATTAGTAGTTACGGACTCTAGACGTTTTCTGGTTTATAAGAAATATATTGAATGAAGTAACTAGCAAGTAACTGTTGCAAAATGTATGTAGTATTTTAATGTCCTCTAGGGAAAAAGTGTCATAATATAAGGATAATATTGGAAATACAAACATTAGATTTCATATTCTAAATTGCCATAGTTTATATGTATTATATAAATTTTATGTAATTACATACTCGTACATAAAAAGAAAAATATTATAGACTCCATAAATTTTAATCAACCTACTATCATTATGTTGACATGGTCCTTAGAACTGTTATATCTTTCGCATCTCCCCTCGCACCTAGCGAAAATTACTAAGTGACTTCATCACCCTTCCGCGAACATTCGGCAAACATTCACACCTCCAACATATATCTCGTCGCACTCATAGATGCACATCATAGAGATTTGCTGTTCCTGGGAATATCATCCAAGTGGGAATATTGGGAATGTACCTAAAATTATTCCTGGATCAAATTATGGAACTAATTTTCATGCCTATAATTCACAACACATTGTTGACGAAAACTATTATATATTACTCGTATTTATTGTCCTTACTAATTGCAAATGAAAGTGGCGAAGTCACATTTGAGCAAATATCACAGCAAAATATTTTGCGGCCGAAAGATTCACTATCTACAGCCAAACAGTTTAATATTTTCTACTTATTTCTTAAAATATATAGTTAATATGTATAATAACTATCCCTGAATAGGTATATCCCATGTTTCGAGATATAGATGGCTCTGGTTTTCACCAAAGTTAGGGCTAGAAAAATAGATATGCGAAACAAATCATTAAAAAAGTGGCTGTGACATACACGGACAGACGAACAGACATGACGAATCTATAAGGGTTCCGTTTTTTGCCATTTGGCTACGGAACCCTAAAAACCTTTAGATATCAAACTCTACTACGAACAGAGACTCTACGAAGTAAGTATAACCAAATCTACTTATAGTAGAGCTAATATTATTTGGAGTAGGTATAAAGAGTTCACCTGACATTAGCTCAACTAAATACTATACCTAATGTTAGAGTCGGATCCTACTAAGCTTTCATGCCAAATGCTACGTCAAGTATACAGTGTGGAAAGATAAGTCGGGCCCTGGAGGGAAACCACCTTAAATCCTTAAGCTGGCTCATTTTAATTAAGGAAGACATTCCTTTATTAAAAAAAAAACAAAACTGCATTCAAAGATTTTCTAAAACTCGCTTGCCTCGCCCGGGACTCGAACCGACTAAAAATTCCAAAAAATAAAAACTCGCAATTTTATTGTACTAGTCGATACAGTTAATGTTAATCATAACATTTCTCCAAGAAACATTAGGTCTTACACTCGTCTGTCGTACAAAATATCCATAAAATCGAATATTTAGTACTCAAGATTTTTTTAGACAAACAAAATTGAAGAAAAAAAGAAAAAATCTTTGAATGCAGTTTTGTTTCTTTTTAAAAATAAAGGAATGTCTCCTTTAAGTAAAATGAGCCAGCTTAAGGATTTAAGGTAGTTTCCCTCCAGGGCCCGACTTATGTTTCTACCCTGTATACAAATATGTATGCGTTCTTACAGCCTAGATTGTGTAAAGTTAGCATGGTCAGAGTCTAGGCGAATATTCCTAGTATCGGGAACGTTCCCGTAGCCCATCACTACTCACAGCTACACGCCGTGACAGATACGGGGATGCGGCGGATCTTGGGCGGAAATTAAAACTAATAATTCAAAAAGTTTCCGCGCGACCGAGCCGCCCGCGCAGATTTATGGCCAGCCAGTCTAGCTCTGGTCTAAATCGCGATATTAACCTTTAATAGCCTCGGTGACGCGAGTTAGGACTAGATTTAGCTTTATACACCTTGTGAATAAGCTGACTATATTTGTATTTTTGCATTCATAAAAGTAGTTGCACAGTTATGCGGTAAAATGCACGTTTGGAATAAGGTTTACCATCTTTTTGACATTGATTTGATTGTACAGTAGTCTAGTAATTTAATTGCTGTTTTCTGTACTTTGTTACTGTACGAGTAACAATCAATACGAAAACCGCTAAAGATCTTAAATTGGTTGAATTGACGTCCTGATGCAAAGGTAGCAGCGAGCGTAATGGGCACCTTTGCGTCATCGGGGGCATCCCGGGACGGACGAGCTTCCGTAGGCAATTTATTTAAATTTTAGTTTAGTTATTTAGTTTTATGTTTAATTTATGTATTATTTTCATTACGAAATAAATTTGTTTTCAATTTAACAATATCAATTATAATATGATAATTGATTAAGCTGAATAGGAGAGTTGAAGTTGAAGTAGGCGTCACTCTGCCTCTAAGTAAACTATGTAAGTAAGTACCTACCTACATTTAACAATTATTTACCATTGTTTTATTTCGACTTTAAATAAAATAATTTAGGTGCATTGGGATAACTATGACAACAGGGTAATTTTTTTGTAGTAACTAAATACTTAAGTCTAGTACTGTTTACTCGCAGTTTGTCATGAGTTACCCTTTTTTTTTATTTGTGATATCAAATATATCCCTGTTTATGTTTCTGTGTACTATACAACATTGAAACATTATTCATATCGGCACAATTCTTAGCACTTAATTAAGATTACAGCTAAATGGTGGTGGTAGCATAATTATAATTACATAGTCCCCGAGCCACCAGATGGCAGATACAGCATTATTGTATGCTGGATGTATGAATGTGTCGATGAGAGGCTGATCGCTGGAGCGATACGGGAAATAAATATGTAAGATAATAATTATGTTGCGGTAGTAGCATCGTTTTGTTATTATAAAACTAAAGCATTGCATTACGTAGGTATGCAATGCTTATAATAACACATGCACTCACTTGCATAGAGAGAATTAATCTACCAATTAATCTACCAAACTGTTAGCGTTGTTATAATTAAGTATTATGTCATAAATCTTGAAAATCTCGGGATAAATCGTTGCAAATAATACGTATTTATATTACGTGAAATTGGCTAGTTTCATAAAGTATAAAGCGTTGCTATATCATGGAATTCTGTAAATTAATTCCACCCTAAAAACCTACGCATGTAAATAAATTCAATGTTTATTTTTATGGTGCCCAAAACAGAAACCTTTATGATATAGGTATATACAGGGCGATTCATGAGACGTGAGCAGGACTAATCCTGCACACTCAGTTACTGATAATTGATCGATGACCGTCGTATTTAGGTGAAACAACGACACTTTTTCCTATTTTTTAACTTTTTGGTGAGGGCAATTTTAACTGTCTACAATCATGGTTACCCTACAAGACCTAATTAATAAACATAAAACCTCTTTAACCGTAATGACAGCAATTGGATTACGAAGAAAATAAACTGTCAAACTTGAGTGAGATACGAGTTTTCAAAAGTAACCAGACCGTGATGACATTGATGACATTCAATTTGACACAGAATATCGGTAGTTTAGTATTCTCATTTTAGGGTGACCATGCATGTCGTAAATAAATAAATAATTATTTTTTTAAACACGAGTAGAAAATTAACGTTAATCTCACTAATAATGATACGAAACAGTTGCTTATAATTTACAAAATGCGCAGTGTTAGTCCTGCTCACGTCTCCTGAATCACCCTGTATATGCCAGTTTTTTTCCATAATATTATTATTGGAAAAATATTAGTTAGTTATATTCGAAAAAATTGGAAACTTGATGGGACGCTCTTTTCTTAAAGATTTGAAGGTGATATCGGTACGAAAATACAGCAGGCGAAATTTCATTCTAGAGTGTATTCCACTGTGTTTGTGATAGTTATGTTGTATTGCCCTTGATATGGAGTTACGAGGTCTGCAATTTTAGCCGACGATATACTGTTATTTACATCCATATGACCCAACGCAGTAGGCTTAGCAGAGGAGTACCGCGGTAGTATCTCGCGCGAGAGATAGACTACTCATCTTTTTCTAAGTGTATTTACTTAATTAGGTACCTATAGGGTAGTCTATCCCGCGCGACAATGTCGTGGCGATCCTGTGCTAAGTCTCCATTTTACAGACATAATCGCCTGTAATGAAATAAACAACGTCACGGCTCCAACCAATCGGATTAATAAATTCGTCTGCCGCCGCTTTCGCCGTCCCTTTTTGCGTGTGTTTCCACATTTTTCATCTCGTAAATCATATTTTTTCACCACCGCTTTTTGCGCCAGCGTCCTTCGGTTTGCTGGGGCGTACTGTCATTTTTTTTCCTCGGACATGGTTTGCACGGGTCTTTTCGCGTTTTGTTTTGTGCTGTAAGCGAATTTATGATTAATATGTAGGTGCGCGAATGAAACGGGTGGAACTATTCGCTGCTTTGCTCTTGTGTTACGGTTTTTCCTAAGGGTACTTGTGTGTGTATGCGTCGTAAGTACCTGTATAAGTATGCACAGTAGGTATGCCTATGTTCAGCAGTGGACGTCTTATGGCTGAGATGATGATGATGAGTAGGTATGCCGTTGACGGCTGGGTAGTGATTAGGGCAATAGGCAGGGACATAATGTAAACGTCATCATGGTCACACTCCTGCTTATGCCCTAGGCGGTTTATCAGGCAGGCAAAGGACCGGCAACGGCAAGAGCAATTAGCAAGAGCAGTAAGTGTTTACACTATGCGCGTAAGAACATGTTCGATAGTTCTTATTGCGTGTGTTATTTTTAATTTTATCATAACAATAACTCCGCTCTAGCAGGTCATGTAACTAATAGTTTAAAATTATGTCGTTGTCGTATCACTCTTTTCTAGGTACGACACGTACGAGATACGTACTGATATATGAAATTTTCCAGACGATCAATACAACGTTTGTCAGTAATCATGGTAGAATAGAACAGATAATTTTATTTCTACCAGTAGTAAAGAAAGTTGTTACGTACAATATAATCCAAATCATCATATATATATATATATATATGATTATCATCCTCATATGAAAATGGTGTTAATTTTGACAGCGCACAACTAAGAGGTATATCAATAAGGTAATACAATACCTTCTCCTACACTTTATTTGATTATTCACAAATCTATGTCTGTGTCTCGTAAACTGAACCATTTACAGAACAGAACCTCTTGTCAAACAGCAGTTTAATAACCAGTTAATAAAAGCGACAACTATTCCTGTAAATATTTAAAACAATAAAAACTATACCGCGGTAATACATAACTTTAATTACGCCGTTTAATAAAACGAGTGCTAAGCAAATTCCTTCAAACAACGCGAACATAACAAATGGGGGCGCGTTCTGAAACGTAAAGTGTGATAACAATTTGATGTGAATATCAGCGTCTTGCTCAACACATGCCTTCATTCTAAAGCGAGTGCGACCGACACAAAATATGATACCCATTTGATATCAATGTCAGTTTCTGAACTCGCCCTCGGGCCGCGCGAAATCTTTCATCGCGCCTTCACATTTTAATTCAGCTACCACAGAACAATTTAATTTAATTGCCAAATCATTAAGTTAAGCACAAACTAAGCCGGAAATAGTGTGACCGTATTAATAAAACAACAGTATAAATAAAGTTATCAATGACGTATATCTATCTTCGAAAAAAAATGGCGGAGAGTTACATTAATACGTGGTCATAAATTAAAGTGTGGCTTAAAATTAAGACAACAAGCCTGTTTAATCTACAATAAATGGTCGTCGCTCCGAGACCGGTTCAGGAAAGCGAAGGAAAAAAAAAGAATAAGCCGGTTCGGAGCGGGTCCAAAATATGATAGGCATCCATAATAAAACATGGCGGCTTAAGCCTCTAACGCGTGCTCTTTCCCCCTTCTAGCGACCGCATAAGCGCGTCACGCTTTAATAAACTTGACCACATGTGGTGTTCCGCTAAGCCTAACCTTGATATCATACTTTGAGATATAGGGTGTCCTTGCTATTTCCTCGTTAGCCAGTTTTAATTCTGCCGTTGCTCTTTCTGTGGTTCATTGTCTCTTATTAACGGTATTTGATTGTATTTTAATTCGCAATGGTAAGTTATTTATGACGCTTTAATTAAGTAAAAAAATAATTGAGTTATATTACCAAGCTTTTATTACTTATTAAATATCAATGACAATAAAAAGTGCAAATATTTAAAGTTGTTTGATAGAATTTGAATTGTAATGGTGATATGTATAATGATAGCTGATGTGTATGGTAGACAGAAGGTAAGGTAGGTACCTACTTGACCGTCCTTTTTAGGGTTCCGTACCCAAAGGGTAAAACGGGACCCTATTACTAATTGTCAATACCTACTAACAAAATTTCCGTTGGACTCAGACATAATTAAATTAATTATAGGTACAAGTTTTTTTAAAAAATAGATAAATAAAAAAGTTAAATGTATAGAAAACCTACTAAAAACTCAAAACTATGAACTATTTTATAATCCTGAATCAAATATTTGGATTGTTGTAGTTTGCTTCACAAGATTTAGTTACTAAGAAATCCTTCGTTACACAGGTCAATAAGAGTGATTTTAGCATATCAAAGTCTCAACATCATGTAACCGGTCCCGCATTCCATTACCGCGGACACCGAGCTATGTGCCTACACTGCCTACCTGCCTATATCTCAACATAATGTAAGACCGTTGACATCTTACTATATCTTTATGTACAAGATGGATAGATGGGTATTAATTCTCAATTTAATTCCTTCGTCGCTTGATAATTTGCTTGGCTCGTTGTGAGAAAATGTATGATTGTTATGAGTTTGAGATTTTGAGTAGATATAAAATGGACAAAAATGATACTCTTATTTATTAGGTAAGTATTTGCTTTCGTTTGTGTCATAATTATATTTCATAAGTCTTGCACTATGTGCCTACCTGCCTATAATTTATCTCAACATAATGTAAGATCGTTGACATCTTACTAAGTACCTAATAGGTATCTTTATGTAAGACGGATAGATGAGAATTAATTCTGGATGCATTCGTCGCTTGTTAATTTGCTTAGTGACCTTAGTGTGATGTTAGAAGTGTGTTTTGGATAGTTTACAGTTTCAATCTTACATATATAAATGCAAGTGTCCTGACTGACTGACTGACTGACTGACTGATTCATCAACGCAGAGCCGAAACTACAAAAGCCAGAAAGTTGAAATTTGCACACCAGATTGCATTTATAAAGTGTACAAGAGGTAAGAAGCGATTTTGAGAAATTCAACCCCTAAGGGGGTTAAAAAGGGGATGAAAGTTTGTATGGGGTTAAAGTTTTCTTTTAAGCTAGGAATTTGAAACTTCGTAAAAAGATATATTATTAAAATACAAGAAAACTAATTTCAGCGTTTTTGAAAATTCATCCCCTAAGGTGGTGAAAAAGGGGTTGAAAGTTTGTATGGATATCAAAAAAATTTTCAAGTGGTGGACTTGAATCTTTGTATTTAGGGATATTATTAGAAGACAGGGAAAGTAATTTCAGCGTTTTGTAAAATTGATCCCCTAACAGGGTTAAAATGGGTTTCAAAGTTTAAATCCATTACAAATGATTTGAAAATTCTTAGAAAGGCATAATAGCCGATAACAAAAAAAAGTAATTGCAACGTTCTTGGAAATTCAACCCCTAAGGGGGTTAAAAAGGGGATGAAAGTTCGTCTTCAGGTGCAAATTTTATTTGAAGCTAGAAACTTTGTAAAAAGGTATTATATTAAAATACAAGAAAACTAATTTCAGCGTTTTTGAAAATTCATCCCTATGGTGGTGAAAACGGGGTTGAAAGTTTGTATGGGCATATCATGCATTTTTTGGAAAAAAAGGTAATAAATTAAAAAACATGAAAACTAATTCAAGCATTTTTGAAAATCATCCCCCAAGGTGGTGAGAAAGGGGTTGAAAGTTTGTATGGAGATCAGATATTTTGTGAGAGCGGAATGCGGAACTTGAATCTTTGTATAAGGGCATAGGTACAGTCAAGGAATTTAAATTCCGACCCATTTCGTACTTTGTCACAGTGACAACCGTATGAGGTCTCTAGCGGCTTTCATATTGATTGTCACTGTGACAAAGTACGAAATGGGTCGGAATTTAAATTCCTTGACTGTACCTATTATGAGAATACAAGAAAAGTAATTTCAGCAACCAACATCAAAATCCACTTGACTTAAAACTTCATACAACTTGCTAAAAAAGAAAAGTACTTAATTTCAACATTGCTTGGATATGAAAATTATAGGGATGTAAAATGTTGAAGATAAGATTCCACGCGGACGAAGTCGCGGGCAACAGCTAGTCTTACATATACAATGGACAGAAACAAGAAAATGATGAACATATTATTGATCATATGATATAGAATTATTTAATTTCCTCAGACTTATGTACTTACTTGATTAAAACTACGATGTTGCTATACGTTCGCAGTAAATAATCGGTATCATTAACGTGTAATTATTAAGTTATTAACTAAGGATTAAATCTCACAATATTTTAATTACACCCCTTATTATTCACATATTGCTCACAGACACTTGCAATTTCATCTACACACTGAGACTGTACTGCACTCACTGAGATGAAAACGAAACGGAATACTTTTTGCAATATTCAAATGGCTCTATATCGGCAGGTGGTCAATTGTTACAATTGTCACGAATGTCTTTTGTTTCTCAAAGACCTGAATGCGCAAAAATCTATTGAAGTCTGGTGGTCACTTTCTCTGGCCGTTTTGCGAATTATACCTTTACTTTTAAAATAAATACCCCGTCCTGATAGACTGTTGTTTTGGTGTTTGTGGCCAGTGTGCCCTCGAGTTGGTTGTAAATCTGTAAACACTTTCTATTGAATTAGAGTGAAAGGAAGAAAGGCCGTACCTGCTACAATTTTGCATGGTTCAACAATTGATGTTACAGTTTGCACTCAAAGGAGTGACTTACCAAATTTCTTGACGGTATTTTTTTAATGAATCCTTACTTGTCGTTAAAATAATATCTATGCTACGTATGCTACGCAAAATTTCAATAAATAACCTACCTACCTAACTATTTGATCATGTCAACCTATACATGAATGATAATTTGATTAATTAGTTTTAGTTTGAACTATTAGGTTGTAAGATTTAGTTTTATAGTTTTTTTCTTGTTTGCAAACAAAATACAGTTTTTTTTGGTGTTTGAAATTTCTTAACGTCAGTTTACAAAGTCGTGAAATAAGTTTAAAAATGAGGAGTAATTTCTACACGAGTGTTTTTATATAATTTGTAGACTATATTCATACATTTACAGTTTTATTGCGATATCCACAGTCAGTTTATCGCCTAGCATGGTGCAGTGGAACAGATCCCCAACTAAAACTCATTAACGGCCGCTACAGTAATAACAGATGTTCTGGATTTTATTAATAACTTTGATATGGGACAAATAGCATCCACATAATAGGCCTCCCTGTGACCAGATTTTAGTATTAGGGTGTACGAAATTGTGCCTTATGTTATTAAATTTAATTAGACATGCAATTTTTAGTTTCTGTTATAATATCAATATTAAATTCGACATAATTTTCAGAGGATACTGGTGCGCCGAAGTCAAAATGATCCTACACTTCGAAGGTAAGTATGTAGTAACATAATATTTAATAACTGTGATGTTTTAATATCTACAAGTAAACTAATATTTTGATCGAATTAAAACCGTCTAGAATCCCGAGGATGCCGAAGACCGGGCGAAGTGGAGAAGACTGAGCAGGAAAGCGGACCCTGGCGCTAGGCCGGGAAAACGCTAGGTCGAAGTAAGTAAAACCGTCTAGAATAATAATAAATTAAACTAATTTTACGGTTTAACTCACGAATTTTTAGTCACTCGCACTTTCGCGACATGTTTCGGAGAATTCGGAGTGCCTTAAGTTTCCATTTTCAAGCACTAACATAACAGTGCATGAGTGAGAAGAGTAGTGGTCACGAAAGCCGCGCGCCGCGTGATTTCGAAAATATCCATCGAACGCTGTCACCACATACTATTTAAACTGAATTTTTAATATACCGATAGGCGTAACGTACCAGTTTAAACCTCCAAAACACCGGAGACGGTTTCGAAATTCAAACCTGGACCTCGAAATAACTCGTTCTTGACCCACGGTGTAAGGGCAGGAAGAACAAAGCTCCTAATTCTATTGAAACACCATTATCTAATAACTCCATGCTCCATCCATCAGATGCGTCCCCTCTGTCTGTCATTAATCAAAATCTATAAATATTACCGTACAGACATTTGTGTATCGAATTTCTTGTTTTTTATTCGCGTCTGCGTGTGAGGCGATATCGACGTAACGGTCTGTAACAACAATTTGATTAATAGATTGAATATGGTCGGATACGAAGTTTGCTGGTGTGAAGATATTTTAGGGTTTGACATAGATAATAAATAAAATAAATAAAAACCAGTCTCAAAATAAGTAGAATGAAGCTTGTGTTGTTGGTACAGTCGGCAACAAAAATACCGTATCAGTATGCGTCAAAAGTACCTATCTGCCATGCGCGAATAGTTTAACAAAAAGATATAGTCTCTAAATCTAGAACAATTTAATTGTTTCAGATAGTTTTGAAATTGAACTGTTGGGATATATGTATATTTGGAAAGGGTGGCAGATACTTTTGTCGCGTTGTTTCATACGCTACTATTTGATACTGACTGTACTAATACTTTAAATGCTTCGCTGCTAGGAAACATTTCTATATCATTACAAAAATTCATTCTCATAATACATCACTCAAATAAATGCCACTAAAAACCTTTTCAAAATATTAAAAGTGTACTTACCTAGTACCTACTCGTGAGAAAGGTAAATGTTCTAGCGTTAGACATGCTAATAGCCAATAGATGACACCCTGCTGTTCCTCTACTCTCTACTCTTATAACTCTTAAATATGACACAGTGTAGGTGCTGGGACAGTGACGAGCACTTGGACGTCGTCGACCTCATATCAATTGAAAACATCTTTTTGAAACCTTAAACTACTTATACAGGGTGTTTGGTACATCGTTTGCCAAATTAAAACGGCTGATAGTTTGAGTCATTTGCTATCTTCTCATGCCTATAAAAACAAAATTGGCCATGGTTTTTTTTACTACTACGCAAGTAAAAATTTGAAATTTACGAAAAACTGGCATAGAAGTGAAAAAAAAAAAGTGCGCCAAATTAAATTTTTCTAGACCTGAGAAGATAGCAAACGACTCAACCCATCTGCCGTTTTAATTTGGCAAACGATGTACCAAACACTCTGTATAATCCAGTTTTAACAAGTCAACTGCTCATTACAGTAATGAACTAATCCCTAATTGATCATGCAAATCATCATCCTCAACCAATTTGCCATCATCACCCCGCCAAAGACTAAATCGCCCGAGGAACTGATACCTTGCAATCGTTCCGTTCACGACGTAACGACGTATATTAACATGGGGCTCCCTAACTTATACGCCGTTGTTGTTCCACGCCCGCGATTTCTAAAAGCATTAGCGGTAAGTGCCAGAACATAAAGCTGATAGGTATGCAATATGTCTGATCGGTCATCAATCGCGACTGATTCGAATACCGATGGAAACAAGGCTAATAGAAATTTAGCTTTGTTCGCTTAACGCCTTTTGATTTATTAAGCTATGTGGTGTTAAGAACCGGTAAATGTCGCGTTCGATTATACTCGTATACATCAATTCTAAACACATTATTTAACCTATCTGTACGAGTATGTAGTTAGGTTTATTCATAGATATGCCTGCATACATTAATATCAGTAGATAAATGGGTACTTATATCTAATTACGTGCTTCTTCGGTATGTTTTTATTTCCCGAAAACTACTTATAAATTTTATTATTATCATATGTGTGCTATTACAAGGTGCTTAATATAATACAAAAAATCCGAGTAAGTCATTTCTACTCACAGTTTGCGCAATCCCGGCATGTTTTACCGATTAGCTACCGACGCTTCTGAAACAATGTAGATACTTAGGTATTAGACCAATATTATATACCTATTATTTTATCGCCATGCGAAACTGTATACTATTAATAGGATAATCAATTCTGGAAGTTCCTTTGCGATTACACTGATTAAGAATGAAAAACTTTATGAACACCTTATAAGCGTACTTAGCGTACTTAGGTACGTTTTCTAAAATAGGTATTAATCTACATAGCAAGGCATTGTCAAAAACAATGAAAACTAACGTTCTTATAATTAACGCTGTCAAAAACGAATTTAAAACAGACACAAAACAAACAAATGTCGTCGTTTAACATAACAATAGTACGAAAATTCCTCAGAATCAGATAACTATCCCACGAATAATATTAGGACCCCACCCTATTCGGGTATGCGGGCATGCGAGCCATGTACTACGGCATGCAATCGTACATGCATGCATGCGATGCCGGCGGCGTGTTATACTCTGAGGGCCTACCGCGAACGTTCGACGTGTTGCCTCACTGTCGCACTTGTCAATTAGTACGTAAGTGTAACAGGGAAGCAACACGTAGGATGTGGTTCGCGGTAAGCCCTCTGTTCTCGTGTGTCGACACGCATTTGTCACCATCATCGATCGAGGCATCACTTTGCGAGACGCGTAGTAAGATCGTTTTGTTCGCATTGACAGATCGGTAGCGGTATATGAAACACAGAACACGTTTTAATTGGCATGGGTATGCCAGTTGAAATAGACCGTGACTTTGTTGCAGACAGGTTCGTTATGTAATTAAATGCCAAGGATTGACCTAGACTAATAAACTACTCTGCATAAACTTTATTAAGTGGAATTTTAATCCTGTTTCTAGTTATCTGTAGGCAGGTAATCATTGAAATAATTCAGATTTAATCAAATTATCAACTGACATACTGTGGCAACATTAATTTATTTTTATGAAATATGCAAACTTTATTATTAGAATGCAATCGTTTCTTATATAATGCGTTAAATATCGCCTAGTATATTAGGTACCTATTAGTTTACATTTTACAATAGGTATATTCAATTCAATACATAAACATAACTTTTTTTCCGCAACTAAGTCCCTATACATATAGAACAACAGAAAATAACTGACGCGTAAAGACTTAAGTAATCTCATTGCAATAGTTTTAATGTATTCAATCTAAGTCAGTAAATTGTCATTTACAGGTAATGAAATGTCTTAATTTAAATTGATTATTATCTTCTTTATTCAATAGCAGTTACCTATGTGTTAAACAATTGTCCTACCTAAAGACACTAAAAGGTCTGAAGATATATCCATAACCGCAAATTTTATTATCAATTCAATTTATATGCGACAGTGTTTCTCGTTTGCAAACATCACGCGCATTGATACCTATACATAGATATTATACAGTTATCAAATAACTATAAGGTTTCTCAATAAACCTATGCCTCAAGCGCTGGCTGGCGCGCGCGAGATTGGATTATAATCGAGCGATTAAAACGTTACACGGAACAATCGCGCGCGCATTTACACGCCACGCCTGCGCACAAGTCTATGCGATTGTTTTGCGCTCCTACTATATGACTTAATTTGCGATTAAAATTGTAACATTAAAGATATATAATTTTATAAGTGATAAGTAAACTGTTAAATCAAAAAAGCTGCTTAAAAAGCTTTGATTATTAGGAAACCCCTTAGTAACGGCCACGTTATACCCTACCCCGAATGGAATTGCCTCAACCCGCGGCACTACATAAAAGGAAAGTTCAAAATGCCGTTTCCATGATTATGACAAAGTATTTTCAACTCACTGCCCTGAACTACCTACCTATTTTTTATTTTTTGTGACTTTCAAATTTAATCTTAATATATATATGTAACTAATACTTAACTCTCTGCCCTAAGGAGCTGCTCTACACTTACGGCCCAATTTGGCCCAAAATGACTTTTCTTCAAACAAAAATGTCACTTTTACACTGACATATCTAATCCATGTCTTTTCTAGATCTATTAACTGACGTATCTTAAAGTTCGAATTGGGCCGATAAATTGATTCACGAATCAAAGCATTCATGTGAGCACATTTTTGGAGTGGAAATTACGTCTAAGTCATCTAACTAAGGTTTGATTGCAAGTATACAGGTGGTATACCGCGACTGCTTAAAGTTAATATGATGTCTCATTACCACCATGAAAACTTAATACTTACTTATTTAAATTATCACGTTTTCTCGCTTTTTTCCACGTCTCCGCCAAACGCGTGCATCGCGGCAGTGGGCGGGCGTGCGTTCACCGGCCATTGATTATAGATTAATGACGTCAATCATATATTGTGCTATTCATTACACGATGGGGATGGATTACCATCACAACTGCTGTTTTTGTGGCGTGGAGTGATTGTGATTTTAATATTATCTAGTTCATTGCACGATTAGTTTTGTGCCTAATTTGAGGGAGCAAAATAAGCTACATATTTAAGAAACCTTTCTTAGAAAGACAAGGAGGCTGTAGTAGAAATTACTTATCTGTACTTAACAAAAAATATTCATTAAAACGTTATTGTGCTTATTTAAATTGCATTGTAATTACCAATTAAAAGCTACGCTAGAGTTAGACCAGAAAACGTCGACAACGATTTTGATGTTATTGCAAGTGTGCACGCAGTGCAAGTGTTATTTATACATCATTAGGTATTTCACAGAAGTTGACGTTTAAAATAACACTTGCACTGCGAATGCTACCAAAAATGCTATTGTGGTGTGGTATTTAAAAATTAGTTGTATTTTTAAACCCCTTAATAACACTTACCACTTAAAGGGTGAAATAAAAATTTCAGCCAGATCTTAACCTCCGAAATAAAGTGGTACTTATAAAAGAACAAGTAATAAGCAGTCCACTGCGTAATTTCCCTATTATAATATCATAGGTGTACTAAGAATCCAGAGAAGTCCTAAGAATTGTAGAAGAATCCTGAAAATATCATGGACGGATAGAATAACTAACGAAAGAGTGCTGCAGTTAGTAAATAAAGAGGTCGAGGTTTTAAAGACCGTCAAAACACGCAAGCTACAGTACCTTGGTCATATCATGCGAAACGAGAAGTATGAACTCCTTCAACTTATTATACAAGGAAAGATCCAAGGGAAAAGATCATCCGGACGAAGACGTAACTTATGGCTCCAAAATCTCCGAACATGGTTCAAGCAGAGCACACGCTCATTATTCCGCGCAGCTGTGTCTAAAGTTCGTATAGCCCTCATGATAGCCGACCTCCGGTAGGAGATGGCACTGGGAGAAGAAGAAGGTGTAATAAGTTTTTAAGTATATTATTTCGCACCACTGATGTCAATTCTGTAAACTGTGATTTGAATACACATAACATTTTTATTTTTATTTTTGATGCAAAATATGTATAATGACAATTACAAGTATCTAAAACCAAGGGTCTCAAACCAGTAAAGAATGTAGAGTCTGGCTTAGTACCTAAATTAAACCGATGAAATTCAAACGCACCCTTATTATTATGACATGACATACGATTTGGCCTGCAGGGTATCTTGTTACCCTAAGAGTAGTACATTATTGAGTTTCACTTGCTATTTTTTGTCCAAGAAAAATGCAATTTGCCACTTTCTTAAACAGCTCGCTCTTAATCGCCAGCTTTCCAATCAAGCAAAAGCTACAACTCAAAAGCACGTAGGCGGTAAAAACTCCCTTTGTTGCCGCTCGAGCAGGCTGATTTCTTAAATAATGTCGGTTTGTGTAGGTAGGGCGGCCACATAGCGGCAGGCGGCAGGCATAGGCGAGCGCGGGCAATCAGTCTTATTCCGCGCGGACGAGTACCGATTAGTCAACGCCGGCTGCAGAGACAACCTCCCTCCTCGAGGGAGGTATCGATTGCTCGTAATCGATTTCGGTCTGCGAATCGATTGTAAGATATTTTAATTAAACTTTTTTTGTGTAATGACGCTTTAGTGTTGGATGGTTAGCCGGGAGACATTAGGTATTTTGCTCTTTTGAGTGGCTTGTGGGTACTTGGTTGGAATCGAATCGTGATTATTTGATAAAAAAACGACATTAGTACCTTGTGTTCAACTTATTTCAGACTATAAATACGAACATAAGCCGGTAAGCCCTCGCAAAGAAGGTACCTATTGCTCTTAAACGAATTCAGTCTGAAAATCGTGTGGTTTTTTTATTTCATTTAACATTTTTGTGCATGTTCCTTGGGTTAGTTTGTTTAATACGCTCTACATATAAGTATCATTGTTTTATTTGACTAATAGGTACATATTTTTACAAATTATCAGTTGATAGCTAAATTTCTTTAGATAAGCTCACCATACCCTCAGAAACCTTAAAATATAAAGTAGGCTATACTCAATAATGAAATAGGTAACTTAAAATTATTTTAAGTAGATAGGTAGGTATATATGTTGTTTGGATATCATGAGTTTGGATATCAACAACGTAATTATAAATATATTACTTACGTACTATTTTTATGTTTTACATGACCTTCCATTGTTGATATTGGCTGGTTAATAGCCATTACCATTATTTCAGGTTGGACATTCTACATTTCTATAGAAAAGTGGCCAATAATGGGCCATTAAAATGATGGCCGTCCACTTTGTCATTAACCTCTAGACCATGATGACGTTTGATGAAATTGCTATCAATAGCTTATAATATCAAATTAGATGTAATTTCGTTGGCCTCCAGCCCGCGCGCTTGGGTTAAAATAGGTACCTTTACAGGTTTGGGCTACAATTTCGCGTTTATGCAGCCTTTAAACATTGTTTGGGCAAACATTTACAATATTTTTTATTGGATAAATGGAGACTCTACTTACAGTACAATAAAACTTAAATTTTCGGAGTTTTTATTCAAAATCATTCTAAAACTTTAATTTAAAGAAACAACTCACCTAAAAACTTTTCACTGGCCGCTAAATTCAAAACTATTAATTTATCGATATTTTTCTTGAATATTATCAAATTGTTAGTTTTAACTCGCTCACATGAAACAAATGGAACATAGATATAGGGGTATATTCCACTTGTATCGCGGTTCCGTGGTTGAAAATGGCTAATCTTTAGATAGGTATCTTCTGTTATTTACTTATCCGCATCTCCTTTATCGAAACCCATTACCTGTATTTTATCCACACGACCAGTTATCTCCACTTTTCTCACTGCGGTATTATAATGAAGAGTTTAAATTTAGGCGTAATGGTTGACCAATAAGATAAAGCCGAGAGGGCTACACGAGCAAACAATACTTTGCTGTTGTAATTAACTTTAGTGGTAAAGAAATAGGGGTGAAAATGGAGGGGCAGGATTGTGAGTATAAGGTTGTGGACGGGTAATGACGGACGCATGGGCCGCCGCATACAAAGCAGTCGGCTACCAGAATAAAGTTATCTTGCGATACATCCCCGAATTAATGGCCAACTCGTTACTTGGGTATTGAGACGTTTTGGATCACCTTAATGGTCTGAAGTCATCGAACCTTTGAATATAAACACGATACAACAGGCCGTTGGCTCAGGAATTTCAAAGTTTCTTTAGGTTGTCATAAACTTTTACAAATATTTCATCTTTGTGCCGAATCGTTGATTTATCGGAAAGTTCAGTAGTATGTTTTAACGCTTACCCTCTAATATTTACCTAAATACTAAAGTTAGTTATAAAGATAGCTATAAATAAATTTGATGTCACTTTAAAATCACCTGTTTATTTATTTAAAATAAGCAGCGCAACAATATTTATTTGTTTATTGATTTCCGACTTTTGTCCGAGATAGCAGAAAATTTATTGTTATTATCTTACGAATTATAATGGTTTAAGTGTTTTAACGTAGGGGAGACCGAGGTGAGTTGTGACAGAGGAGAGTTGTGACATCGTCGATTTTTTGGAATCTATATTAACTAGAAACTAGGTCGCAACAGTGTGCGTGTGTTAGCTCGTAACTTGAACTAACAAACGCGCGCTTTTGCGACCTAGTTTCTAGTTAATAGATTCCAAAAAATCGACGATGTCACAACTCTCCTCGGTCTCTCCTACAATAATAAGACAACATAGGCGTATACTAACAAGCATATACACCTATCTTTGAATGTATAGTCTGGATTTAGATAACGAAAGCACGTTTTGTCTTTTAAGCAAGACCACGTATTATCCGAGACGTGGACCGATACCGCACAAATGATAGAGTTTTGCCGCCGCGAGTAAAAGGTTTAGGTTTATGATAGGTTTGCACTCGGTTCCATGTCCTACAGTGTCTGGAAGTGGCTTTATAAATCTTTAATTATTTTAATATCTTATAATTCATAAGGTTTGGTTGAAGGCTATACATCTTTGTATATAGGTCTTCTCTACGTTTTGCAATCCACGACTTTTCAATGCTTTTGCAAATCGAGTTATTCTACGCGTTGCTCTTTAACTATAAGTATTCTCCACGTAATGCACAGCCAGGCTTTTACCAGCGTCTCCTCTTGAAGCCAATTCTAGACATATTCTAACATCCTTTAAGAATATGAGTGAAATAAGCACATGCCTGCTAACAGTCCATTAGACTTTCATCTCTTGCGCTTGCCAATTATTTTTTCTATTGGAATCATTTTATGTTTTCACTTCAAGCGTTACATATATTTTTTAGATAGTTTATATTTCCTTTATTTCACTTAATTCGATGTCTACTAGATCTTCCGACATCCTTATCCAAGTCGTTCAAGTAACTTAATGGAGTCCTCTACAATAGTTTTGCATGCAATCTGCGATCGGCACCGTGTGCGCCGCTGCGGTCCCAACTATATAATCTTTAAACTTTACCATAACTCAAACTTATTCCAATATAACTCTTATCCTACTGGCTTAAGGTCCACATAACATTTCGTGCTTTGCGGACTATAATTTGCCCCTTTTCGCCGCCTAGCTGCCTGTAATTTTGTAACAACGTCGAGCCCGCTTGAAGACTTCATTTTGATTTTTAAAATGTTTAACTTTTTGCCCGACCCGCGGTAATCGCGCGGTTATGTAAGCCAAGAAAGTTGCCCGCAATTTCGCTGAATATTTTTAAACCTATAGACACTTACTATATTGAAATGTAAACTAACTTTTTTTTCAACAGACTTAGAGAAGAATATGTTATGAAATATAAGTTAATGACACCATGAGTGTTGTTTACTCACGTATAGTTCTGCTTCATAGAAACCTAATCTGGTAACCAAATGTTCATTCAAATGCTAAGGACCTGTGGTCATCTATTCGAAAAAAAGAAGTCGATCGTTAAAATGTGCAAAGCATAAGTTTGAGTATTTAAATGAGGCGTGCGTCATAAAATGTCAAAGGAGCGTCACATAAATCATAAAGGCTGGAATACAAAGGTTCCTGCAGTAGTGTATGGGCTTTGATTTCGTGAAATCAGGTCAGGATCACATGTGCCGGCCGCCCAGGCGGTATTGTGCAATCTTCCGGGATCCCGTGCCTATTGTTTGAAGATTGCATGCAAATTTTTTGCTCATTGTTTTCAAAAGCTCGCCCTGGTTTCACTTTTGAGCTTTTGTTCCCTTTCTGCTACTGTCCACTAAAGTACATTTTTTGCACATCTTCGCTGACGTTTTGGATTCAGATATAATGCTTGAATATGTTAAGAGAGATTGCATAAAATATTCATCCTAACCGATCACTTTTTTACCACGCCGAGAACTATTGCGAATCCAATTCGTGGGAAGTCGAACGCGCCGAACTAAACAAATCACCGTGTCACTTCATCCATTTACTTGCAAATTTCGAGCAAAACTTGAGAAAAAAGGCGAGATAAAGGTACAAAAGTGTTCTATTCTAGTCGCCAAATGAATAATTACCTTTCACGTCTCTCCTTTCAATCTGCAGAGCGCGATCGATCAGCGTCTGCGAACTCTTTCAGCGACACCCTTGCGGCGCGCACCGCCGTGCGCCTGAGACGCTCAGGTAAAGCGCAATTAATCTAAACCATCCCAACTTAGTATTACATTAAAAACGAAATAAAAAACCCCGCAGCCTGCCGTTTTCTCGCCGCCGCGTTTTCTTTTCCATTCAGATTTTTTTGACAGCACGAAAAATGAGAGTCATTTATTTGACTCGTACACAATGTAGGTCTGTTTGAGTATTTGCTATAAATACGCATTTTTCTCTACATCTCCTTCCTATGTGGGGTGAGCATTAGCCCCGGGCCCGGAGGGAGCCTCACGTGGTCCCTTTGTTCGATTTCGAGATTTTAGGGGAGTGCTGATGCTTATATTCTTACGGAATCCATCAAAATAATCGCGTTCTCATGTATAATGGATCATGGTGTCAACGAAATTCCGTTTGATTAAGTGGGAAGAAAGGAAGCTCTTGTTAAGAAATGAAAAAAAAGCATTACTTACAGAGATTAATATCAAGTGAAAATACGTTGTGTCTTTATCTAAAATAGTGTTTCAACAAGAATTACCACAAACAACAAACCTTCAGAGTTGTGTCTAGCCCATTATTTCCAATGCTCATTATGCCTTATCTTTCAACACCTACAGTCGCTTCATACACGTATGCTATCTACTAGTGGGACATAAATTAACTGGCCATTAAAATGTGTAATCTACAGTCTGATAAATTACAAAACATAGCGTAAGAATTTTACCAACCGGTAAGTTGAGTTTGAAATTTATAATTTCCGAACACAAAAAAAATTTTGAACGTAAAAATGAAACAAGTAATTAAATTCGATATGAATATTAACTTGTGGTTGAAATTTAAAGCGAGCTCATTAGCACATTCATAAAAGGCAATTGTTTCTTTATATTTTTAACGCGTTCCTTTTTGTTTGGCTGAGTGGCGTGCGCGAGGCAATGTCATAGTTGTGTCTTCGCCTCATTTGTCAAGATTCACACCTACTAATAGTTTTCCTAAGTCAGATTTTGAAGCCTGTAGCTTCATTGTGCTCAGTGTGCTCGGCCTGGCCGAAACATCGCGGCTTTGTCTGATAAATTGCTGAACATAAATAGTGCATTGTCTTTGCTCATTCACTTGTAATTAGGTAGCACAATTTGCTGTGTTGAATCTGTAATGAGTCGGTTATGTGGCGAGACTCAAGAACAATGACGCGGCAAATCAATTATCTAACGTGTCAGCTCTAACTAATGTGTACCTGCACTTTTTAGATTATCTATTTTTATTGTCTGGCACAGATTCACAAAATTATGCATTGAGATAGCTCGGTACCTACTTACTAGATATTGAGCTATATCTAGAGATATCCATTAGTTATTATCTAGTGATAATAAAGGCATAAGCATATCAACTGTCAAGACTTCCATGTTAGATATTTAGTTAATTAGATTTACAATTAAACTATTTTATTGTTATTTAACTGTGTAAGTACCCTGTTGTAATTAGACACGACACCAAAATAATAATTTTTTTTGTGAACCGAAGTTAAGTATCATATTACCTTTTCACTCAAAATGAAGTTTGAATCTTGATAAATTTGAAACTGAAATACGAAGTTTAGAATGATGACAGATTTGCTTATGACTTTTGCTTTACAATCCTCAACTGTCAAAACACCAAAACGATAACATCATAATTTCTCCAAGCCCGCCAGATCGCTCTGCTAGTCATTCCTTTAAACATCGCAACAATTTCGTACCGACCTCTCAACAATTTGTCCGAATGAAAAATTAATTTTGCCGATGATTAATATAATGGTTGGCCATGAAACGTAATTGGTGTTAGGAAGTTTTTACATCTTCCGCTTGTCTAAATTAATTTGTTTTAAAGAGCGGAGGGTAGCATTGATACGTAGGTAGGTATAGTAATGATAGAGGTATCTATACAGACAGTAGGTATATTTTTAAAGGTTTTTTAATTAGTGTTAATGAAGAGTCATGACCGCCGCACTTTTATCTTGATTATCTTTTATAAAAGTACCTACGAGTATTATTTTTAAATGTTATAATATATGTCGACCTAGTCCAAAATAAGCAAGGCTTGTGCTGTAGATACTTCTTAAAGATCTTGTTCTTATTTAAGGCATAGGTGCTTACTTCTCTATGACAGATGACCGGTGATCACGTGATGCTTTCCATAGAAAAGGTTACAATCGCTATCGCTTCGACAACGAAAACCATTATGTCTCTCTATCACACTTAAATATTAGTGCGACAGTGACAGTTGCGTTTCGATCGCTACGGAGCGTAAGCGATCGGCATCTTGGCTCCGCGGCCTGGACCCGGCTCGGAGTCATCCTTTATGTTTTATAAGGATTTTTAACATATATTTCAAAAATAAAAACAGAATTTATAGGCATAATAATTAGTAATAATACTCGTGAACCCTATGATCCACCCAAACAGGTGACAGGATGAGATACGAGCTTCGCAAAACAATGAGCCTAATATCACGATGAGATATTTGCGGGCCCCATTCATATCCCGACTCTGGATTCAACTTGACAATTTATTAATCAAAACGATTACCCCTCCGTTCTATTGTTAAAATATTATATAAACAATCCAGTGAATAATTATGGAATTTTGATATGACAATGGTTAGACAAAGGGGTTTGGAGTGGACAAAAGAGGCTGTGCGTGATGGCGGGCGCGTTTTAATGTGGGTCGCTGTGATTGAGCGGTATAATATTAGCACGTACTTACCTATATATGTATAATTAAGTATAAGGTCAATATGGGTAAGAGTGGCTGCGGGTAAATGTGTCTGGCCTTCACATTGGGGTCTGTTTACATATTGATAAGTGTTTATTGCGAGTTCATACATAATTATGATGCTACCAATCATCGTGTAACTAAATAGCCCAAATGAGAAGGCGAGCCACACTTATCCCGTAGCCGCACTTATCCGTATTGACGTTACCTGGGTCAAACACAAATTTAGGTTTTAATATGTATCGCAAAAGTTAAAAACATTTCTATAATGAAAGGTCTAAAATTTTGGTACAGCTAAAAACTAAGCTAATAGGACGGTAGGTAACGCTCTTCGCCAACGCTCGACGCTCGGTCGATTATAAATACGAGTAATGCTGTCTGTCTGTTTGTTACCACTAAACCCGCTTAAACCGATTTAGATAAAATTTGTTATGGATTAAATTTGAGGCACGTGGAAGTAAGTACATGGGATAGTTTTTATCAATCATCATCATTACCCCACGAAGACGAAATCGCGGGCAGAAGCTAGCATTATAGGTATACATACCGAGCTATATTATAAGCATATATAAACATAAGTCATGACTCATCATTTTCAATATTTATAAATATGAAATAATAAATTACATTCTATTATATTTCAAAAAATAACAGAAACTAAATTCAAGGAAAATGAACTAATTAATGTAATTTGTCATTGCGCGTCAAATTTAATACAAATATTTTCGGTCAAAAAAATAGAACAGTAAAAACTTATCATTTGGCAACTGTTTGTTGCTGCTGTTTCTTTACGAAACAAAAGATCATTAATAAAATTTGTAAGCCATCATTAATTTCAAACCGAAAAAACATTACATTAACATTTATTAAAACGACGCATCCAATACGTCTTAATCAAAGTTTTTGAACTAATTCTCAGTCCACCGAATCAATTAAGGGCACCATAGGTTCGCTACACATGGCCCCCACTTCCCTAGCTTTTTCCATAACGACCTGTGAGCCCCTCCCTTCTTTAGAGAGAAAAGCATAATCCATCACCGCACGTCACCCCTATTTTGGCACATTCCGTTTCACACACACCTGTTTAGAAAGGGACTATCCGTCCTTGTCTCGCCCGCTAGGGGTAGTTTCTCTCAGTCGCCGCTTGACGGGTGATTATTTTTCTTGCGGCGCGCTCAATCATCGCGTCACTACAGCCCTCCCTTTCCTCCCCACGGTTGTTTTGTTGGCGTCCCGCTCGCACGGGCCCTTCCTGTCTTTCTATGTCCCTTATTTTCTGTTAGCGGTGCGTGTTCCACTACGTGCCAGTCCACCAAATATGGCGTCTTTGTGTTTGATTTTGACGTTTTAATTTTGTTAACGCACGTTGCGCGAGCGCTTCGTTCGTAAAGCAATTTATAATTAATGATGTAGTTTTTTGACAAATGTAATGTTGTTATTTTTTGTTTAACTGTCTATATGTACCTACACATACATAAAAATATATTATAGTACCTAGTATGTACCTATAGGTAGATCTACATACTTAAGCAAAAAACATTTGCTTTGGGCAAAGTATTTATGAATCTTAATATAGGTCCTAAACATCAACCAGCTACAACAGTTAAGCGTATACACACAAATATCATGAGAAATTAATAATTATACATAGGTACATACTATAACAATTCTTCTTCTTCCTCGCGTTATCCCGGCATTCTGCCACGGCTCATGGGAGCCTGGGGTCCGCTTGACAACTAATCCCATGATTTGACATACTATAACAATTATTCTTATTAATTATTTTTTGAATATTTATAATTTTCACAACGTCCATTATGTTACTCAAATCAATTCAGCGACGGGTGGAGACAAATGAACTGGATATAAATTGGGAGTGCAAAGGCTAAGTCAGGGATTCTAATTCAAGCGTACACAGGTCTCATAATAGAAACGTATGCAAATGCGACGAATGTGCTTAGTGAATGTCCCGGGGAGGGTAGTATACGCAAAAACATCCCATGCATAACAAACATATGCCTACTAACGGCCTGATTCGATCTTTAAGAAACGTCAAAAATTTGCTTAAGATACGATATGGATCGGATATGTCAGTGTCAAAAGTGACGTTTTTGTTTGAAGATCCATATCGTATCTTTAGCAAATTTTTGACATATCTTAAAGTTCGAATCACCTCGTAGACCTTCATAAGTTCTGATTGAATTGAATTTTGAATATTTATGAACGATATGGTATGTTGAGTGGATTTGGACACGTGACACGTGGAAAGAAGGCTAACAAAGAGATTGTATAAGGGAGAAGTAGAAGCGGGAGTTGGAAAGGGATAGACCCAGTGTTGGGTAAAAAGTAATTGCATTACGAATTATGAATTGCAATTACAAAATGTAATTTGAATTATAAATTGAAATTACGGAAATGTAGTTTCTAATTGCATTAAAATTCACTGCATTACAAAATGTAATTCGCAATGCAATTAGAAATTACGTTTGGTAATTTTAATTCGTATAATGCATTACTTCATGCATTACAATTTTCATTGTTTTTATATAGCACGCTATATTATAATAGTTTGTGTTTTAATTTTGCAACTCAATTTTAAGGAACTTATCCTCAAAATTTTCAACATTTTTTTTTACATACTTGTGTAAGTTTTTTAGTACGTGTTTTAGTTGTTATATTCAACTTTGGACGCTATTTGTGTCATTCCAAAACAAAAGGGACCTTATGGCGGTATTTTAGGTGGTATTAGTTAGGTATATGTATCTAGATTTCAATCCCGTACATAACTTATTTTCCGCCACAAGGTCCCTTTTGGTTTGGACTGACACATTTACTGAGTCGGTCGTGAATTTCGATTAAATGTTTTAAACTAGACTGAATATTTTCCTTAACCATTCTACGTGGGTAAATTTGATCCTGTTTGTGTGAGTATCATATACTTAATTATTATTATTAGGTAATAATTTTATGCAACAAGCTTTAAAAGAGTATAATCATTTTCACTGAAATTAATCGAAATACGTCACTTTTTCTTAACATTAATATAATATGTATATAGCTATATAAACCAAGTTTTGCATCTGGTTTGTAAGCATATCCTACACGTAGATAGCTCAGGGGTCGGGGCGCCGGGGACCGCCGTAGATTGACTTGTCGGGCATATTTGAATTTTAATCCGGACAGACATTACAAAAACACTTGTTTATTTATTCATAAGCCTACGTGGATTCGGCTTAATCACTGCTGTGGGTTAAGTGTATTGTATAATCTCTGAAACGCGTTTTTGTTGTTGTTTAACTCTTGGAATTTTAAAAGCAACGAAATAATATATATGTAGTAAGTTCGCCCTTCTACTATATTTATGTTCTATCTGATACCTATAAAGAATACTTTATTCCTCTCTTCCTTGCAATAAGGTGTTTACTTACTTAACAATATATCTTTTGTGTATCGACGAAGCCCTTACATTTTTGACTTCAAAACGATCCACATGACTAACACTTTTATATAATTAATTTATATAACACGTAGGTATTAAAATAAGTTGTGTCTCAACAAAAACTTTTAAAGTTTTGATTGGTTAAAATAAAATTATAAATTTATAACATCTTGCGGGGTATTACTATAAGTAACAGCCCAATTCGAACTTTAAGATACGTCAGTTAATAGATCTAGAAACGATATGGATTAGATATGTCAGTGTCAAATGTGACGTTTCTTCAAACGAAAACGTCACTTTTGACACTGACACATCTAATCCATATAATTTTTAGATCCATTAATTGACGTATCTTAAAGTTGGAATAGAGGAGTATGTACTTACATACATAGGTACTTACCTATTTGATGTTGTCAAGCAGCGCAGTTGACTAACTCGCTACACACATTTATGAGCTCGTGACTAGGTCGTCCTATAGTCCGTGTATTTTAGCATTAGAAAGAACTTCGCAGAAGTTCGCTAGTGGTTCTAAATCTGGCACTTTTAGCGGTAACAATTTGAAGTAAATTATATGTATTGACCATGCTACATTAGATAATTCAATAATTATTAACAATAAACGAGCCTGATAAAAACTGCACGCTTTCTTCTGCGGAGTTCTTTCTAATGCTAAAAAAACGAACTATAGTCAGACTTCTGTAGGTATTTATTCCTTAGACTGGTTTAAAGGACGTTCACTGAAATAAACTAGTTCAGGTTAACTCTTAAGTCAGGTTAGTTACTTAGATACTATACTTACATAATAGTAGAGTAGACCATGTTTGTAGGATTCTTAGAAGACAGATCCCATGCAAAATCGATCTATGCGCGTTGGTAGCATGAGTATTGTACTTAATAAATATATCTGAAAGATATATATCTGTGAAATATATTTGATATTAGTATGTCTGTAGTTAAATATACCACCTATAACATACGTATTACCATCACCTGTGATTTCAGTTTTTTTTTTAAAGTACTTTTGGTTATTTTTATATATTACCTTTGTGAATAATAAAAAGACTGGTTTAAGAATGTGGCAAAGGCTCCTGCCTCGAAGCGACCAGCTAAGGTAGGAAAGAGTGCATTCTACTCTGCTCCCTAGATTACGGAAAGTAAGACACAAAGGAATTACTTGAAATTACAAGTTTGTTTACGAATATCAATATTACAAGTTCCGAAAATGTATTAAGTAGGTATACCTACTTACTTACACTGCATTTTGTTTAGCGTTAATTTGAACAATTTTAATAATCATCGATATTAAGTAGGTAGGTAGAGAACCTAATAGTAGTATAATATTGATAATAGTGATCGTAATACATATAAAGTAAAGGTAGGTATTATTGACCGGTTATGGTGTAATATAGTAAAAAAATGTAGGTAACATAAAGAACACTATGAATGTTTGAAAGTATTTAAACGTAAATATTTTTTCATACATTTGTTTAATTGAACTACACTTACCTGTTGCTAGTAATGCTAGTGAGCTAGCCAAGTGACAATCTTTTTAGGAATCGACGTGCGTTCTGTTTCAAAAATGTTTATTTTTCGATTGGCGTTCGTCGATAAACTTCCCAAAGGTCCAACATCAAAAAACATTATCTGCCTCTCTGTCGCTCTTATATATTCGAGGGATAGATAGAGTTAGACCAAGAAAAGTCTGCAGCGATTTTGATAGTCCATTCAGTGCAAGTATTATTTTAAACGTCAAACTTCTATGAAATGATGACAATTAAGTATAAAAAAACACTTGCACCCCAGATGTGATACAAATATACAAAATTGTGGGTGACAGGTGGAGCCATCCTTAAATCTCACAAGAACCCGAGAGCATTTTCATTTGGAGAAGTGGATCGGCGACTCGAGCCCGGGCGGCCATGATGTGTTTTTAATAAGTCGCCGAGCACTATAATATAAACATAAATTATGATCCGATTTCTAAACGGTTTTTAAATAACCGCACGAATATGGACTGAACATTATTTATGTAGACATGCGACGCTTTGATTTGGTCACGGAAACCGAAAACCATGATGATAGTGTCTTATTATATGCGGTACGTACTTACCTAGTGCGTTTGGTTGCTTTTGTTGGGTGCATTACCTATATATTTCGTATTTGTGTTATAGCCCTTAGTCAGAAATATGTTCCTAAAAATTCCTATTAAAGTTAAAGTAAGTAGTAATGAGTAAGTAAGTTAACTATAAAGAGCACCGAAAATCGATCACATCTCATGGAAAAAGTGAAAAAGTGAACTGTTATCATTGTTGTGTTCCAGAATTTAAACACTATAGGTAATTACAATTGTATTGTTTTTAAATAAACCTTGCTTATATTAAAGGTAAAGTATTAAGCGAATCTCAGTAAAATAACTCCTAACATCAAACGACTTATTCCGTTTCTAAACGCCTATTTGAATTCATTCTTTCCGCGGAGTTTCTTTGAATTCTTTTTAGGCGTTCTTTTTTGGCGGGAAGGAAATTGAGTAATGGCAGCGTCACAGATGGCATCATGGTAGATTGATAACGGGAATGAGAGCGTACCGTTCTATTGTGCCGACGCTACATGTGTATAAAATACCTACTGTAGACGGGGGCTGGCAAAGTCGTACCTACTTCCGTTAAAGGATGTATGTCTTAGTGTTTTAGTAGTAACTCTAAGGCTGGAAGTTGATGTTTGATGCGAGTACCTAGGTTTTATGTTCAAAAACAAATTTTTATGTTTTATGTTCTAAATTGGTGAAGGATTCTAAAATTGAAGATTTAAAAAGTGGAACACCGAGCGGGCGTGAGTTTTAAGGCACGAATGTTAATCAACTCTGCTGCTTTTAATTAGCTAATAACTGTTTTTTACCAAGGTAAGGAAAATAACAGATATAAAATATTTCAAAACCATTTAAGGCTAAGCTGATATTCATTAATTAACTATCATAATCAGTAGCCAAAAATGGTCTTTGGCTAAATGTATCTAACACGTGCTTTGGTGGCTGCAGATAATAAATACTTTTCAATGCAGATTTTAAACGGTAAAGAGTCTTTCTAACCGCAAATAAATCTACCTCTAGGTGTAATATTTTCGACCTAATAAAAATATCATCAACGCAATGAAAAGGATTATGCCGCTCCGACGACATACGATTAAATTACAATCTTTAAATATCTGTAAGAGTAAGTACCATTTTATCTCAAGCAGCTAAGCCGTCGATGCGTCCCAGACAAATGATCCAAGAGACGCAGGAACACGTTTCCCAACTCACAGGCCTTAAGAGAAAACAACGCGGTGGTGGTGGAAAAAAAAACAATGGGATCGTGATGAAGACGTAGCCATTGTGGGCAACGAGCGAGCCATATTTCACGGCTTTGTATGCGTTCAGAGCCCGATTAATTCTAAATATCTCCATTCGCCTATACGAAATAGTGTGATGAAACCTTTTTTGATCTGCGCGGTGTTAACAACGGCCGTGGGCGGAGACAAGTATGAAATATTTATCATTAGCCTTTGTTTGACTTTGCTATCTATCAATAATAAGCTAGATCAAATAAATTTTAGCGTCGATGTCTATGTAATTGCGTGATATCATGAGATTCATAAGACAACTTCATTCCATATCACTCATTGTAACATTAGGGTTTTTCTCATTTAGACAGCAACCTGAAAACCTTGCAAGGTTTCGTGGAGGAGCTGGGGTGGTTAGAGTAGCCCTACCTCACCTCGTTTTTCACGCAAAATAGGCACAATAGATCTATTTGCGGCAAATACTGTCTAACTAGCTAAATAGGTTTTTGTTTTCAAATATTTTTTCCTTAATATTTAGCTATTTGACGTTTACTTTTAACTATGAATATATCAGGAGGTAAATTACAAAAAATTAAAGATAAGGAAATAAAATAAATGGAAAGATAACGTTTTACCTGCATTCATTAATATTTTTTCTCAGTACACCAAAATAACATCAAGGAGCGTTCTCATTCGAAACGAATTTCCATACTCACCTACTTTAGAAAGGCACATTATGCAAATACAGTAAATTGAATTACTCGAGTTAAATGTCGTATAAGATAAAAACGACGGGGCAATCTACAACCCAATGAGGAGTTTTAACATATTCAAACCCCTATTGAATATTTATATTATGTAAGATGCTCCCCAACTGGTGTCGGCTCTTTCCTCAGCCTTGTCGCATTAATGGACACTATCTCTTTGTGTGTCAAAACAAAAAACAAAAATTAGATTAGTGGTCCACCTTTCCGTTTCCAATATGGTTGCTGTATGGCGGTATGAGAACGGACTAGAATCGTATTTGATGTTTGTTGGAATTCGTCTGATTGTTTTTCTTAGTTTGTTGTGTGCCGCCTGTAAATACTCACTTGATTTGCTTTTATTCATAATGTTTTCAATTTTATAAACCGAGCCAAGGAAAAATCTATAAAGCGTTATGTTTCCATTTTACTTAACAGGGTGATTTTGTTGTCAGGTGAATATGTAGCTGAACAAATATTTATTTCAATTAGAAAATATTTATTTCGGGGTTGGCTCCATATACCTAGTAAAAGTTGTTAACTATAACCTACATATTCACCCCTCAGTGTATGGTTATCATATATATAATCATGAAATATTTTTTTGGCTGCGGTTTATTATATTTTATAAAACCTCTAATCCTAATAAATAGTCACGTTATAAAAATACTAGTAAGTATATTCGAGAACCCACACAAATCCAATTTCGGACATAACTGTTGTGTATGTTGGTACCACTGAATGATAATTTAAATTCATTCTCTCCGCCGCCCGCGCCATCATTTGGACAAATGCTACGTCATTTGTCTATAGGACTGAGGCAAGGTGCGGGCGGGGAAGAAAATACCTCAACCTTCGCAAACTGAACCTTAAATCTAGGCTTATAAGTCTTATTTTCATTGTTCCTCTATTATCAGATTCCCAAAATTTGCTTTACTGTTTCACTAAGCTATAATGACATATAATGCTCTCGTCTTAAAGTCTTTTTTAGTTCGCGGGAACCAAAACTCATTTCAGTAGCTTCCAAAAATGTTTTTCCATTGAAAAATGAGTCGTGCAAACTGGGTCTTTTGGTCGAAATTTGAATGAACATATTCGCTCTCAATGAGTATTGAATTAAAACTTACCGTATTTGTGCTACGTTACTAATTAATTTAATTATTTATCTCATTGTGCGCATGTTTATTCAATAAATATAAATTCATGATTACAGACTGATGTCGCTTCCGTTCTTAATATACCGAATAAATTAACCCGTTATTTATAAGCAAAAAAATTAAGATACGATAGTTTTAAAATATTATATATTAAAAATATTGAAAGCAATATTATGTAATAATTTATTAGTTTGTATTTAAAGGAAATCATAAAGATGTGCCAAAATACGCACAGGATATTCTATAGCTGTTTTTCGTGTTATAAAATAATCGGAACCCGTAAATGTAAAATTAATGGACGTCCATTTGTTCGAGTGAAATAAATTTGATGAAATTAAAGCGAAAAAGCAGATGAATAATGATGTAAGCGCACTGGTATGAGTAAAATTTATATGAAAATGCTGCGTAGAAACGTTTAATTTGTACTTTTTGAAAAATGCGTCCTACTTACGACGTATTTGGTAACCTAAATCTCTGATGTCGTTAACGACACTGTGAACTCATAAAATTGCGAAATAAGATAAGTAGCTAAGTATAGCTATACTTAACAAATAAAACTCACTAAATAGGTCGTAGATAAATATAGATAGCCTATGTTACCTACTCAACTGACACAATCATAATGACACTTCAATCTTCATATCTTCAAATTCGTCGTGAGGTTTGGGCGGTCAGGCGAGATAAAAAACAAAAATTACTTGCATACATGTACAATCATGTAACTAACTTACTCAAAAAACATTATTCTATTTTTGGTGTGCTAGGTACAAACAAATCTAAGTGGTGCAGACGCTATAAGATACATCGAAGCGACCAACATGTACTTACTTTAACGTCTTGATACCGAGGCGTTGTGCAGATATTTGTGAAGCCCTTGGCCGCTCCGATATATCTAATGGCGACTGTACCTATTCACTATAAAACCAGAGAACTCTATAAAATGTATTTATTTAAAAAAACTTAAATAATTTTCTCGTCAACATTCAATGATCTATCTAGGTACCTACTTAATAAATCCTCTCGCTTCTCACATGCAATGCTACTTCAATAAATGTATACCTATACTTAATTAAATTGTGTATTAAATACATATTGCATAGGAAATATTATTAATAAAATTAAACAATTATTTTGTAACATTAAAAGCACATAATAATTAGGATGAACTGAAAATTGGTTAACGCGCAAAAAGGCCCGTAGGTTTTTCGTAATTGTGGCTATGCTCTGGGGGCAGCAATGTGTCGCTATCTGCTGCCCCTTGCAAAACCAATTGCAAAAGAACCAGGCAGGGTACGGGCGGATGGATTAAAAACAAAATTCAATTAAGTGTGCAATTTTTTATTCTTGGTAGTATGTACTTGGTATAGACGCCAACAAATGTTCAGAAATATCTAAGCAAAGCCTATAATTATCAAAACGTTAAAGTGCATGTTCAGATAACTTTATCTGATGGCGACTGCACATTTGAATGGTCTTAGGTTATTTACAATATCTTGAGTAACATTTACGAAATTGACCTGCCTATTCATGATAAAAAGACAAATTGGTAAATATTTTTACTGAAATCTTTATCCGTCAAATTACAAAATTTCGTGATACGTATATTACTTAAGTTATTTATTTGTCTGTGGCACATTTAGAATCAAGTAAATTGAGAAGCACAGTGCTAAAATATGCTAGTGCAAAGTATAACCCTTAAAATTTTCTAAAAAACTAAGGGTCGTTACAAAACTTATAACATCAAAATTATCGACTCCAAACAACAATTTACATATAGATACGTATCACCGAAAATCCAAATAGGGAAAATGTTATTCCGAAAGGATATCCCGGTTCGGCCCTGGCCCCTCAGCCCCGACACTGACGGATCGCGGGGCATTAGTCATCGTCGCCCCCTCCCCTTCCCCCCCACGTACCCTGCGTATTTACTTTTGTAAAGCTATTGATGTTTAATTATAAAGAGCACCCCTAACCAGAGACTTCGGCACGTCATGTTTTCGTTAGCTGTTCTGTTATTTTTAGATGGTTGTAATTGTAAATAGTTTTTAGTCTAATTTTGAAGTAAGCTTTGTGTGAAAAACAATTGCAGTGATTAGTTAAGGTAAGTCAAGACACATTTTTTACACTTTTCCTCTTGAAACGTACTCTCTCATAACGAGTACGTAATGAACTTTGCCTTGTATTAATGACAAGTTGCTTCTGCTACCATACTTCGCTTAACTTTCCTGATAATAATCCGTTTAGATTTTACTTATCTACTGAGTGTATAACACTATGCTTAAACACAAACTTGCCGAAATGTTGATCGATTGTAACTATTGTAAGCCATACGTTGCCCTAAATCGTACGTCTGTGAAAACCCGGCATTAATATAAGAAATTTTGTACATTTTATGAAGCTTTAGACTACATATCACCAATTATCATAAAATACTACGATTAAATTCTTTTGTGTTTGAATTTTATCTAAATTACTTTGTATTGTTTAATCATGCGACAACCCTAATCCAAAATCAATCACGTAAACATCACAAACAATAATTGAAAAGCAAACATCATTACCAGCCAGCTACCGAAGCATCATTACCAGCGTCTATACAGCAATCCATCATTACCTCAGTGATCGTTACCTGAGCGGGGGCGCCTTATCACATGCCAGGAGATGGATGGCTCGTGCCTATCTGTTAATTAAGATTTTCGCGACGCATGTAGACGGATGCTGGCAATTTTACTTGAATTTTGAAGGCGACGATTTTGATCTGTCGCGATGCGTACCGTTACGTTGCTAAAGTGAACTTCTCGATTAATAATAAAGAATATATTTACTGAGCCTGTTGTATACTTGACAGGTCAGCAAGTACTTCAAATTAAATATATATGTTGCATACAACTAGAAACACCTTTTGCGAACTCATGACGATATGGATTAGATGTGTCAGTGTCAAAAGTGACGTTTTTGTTTGAAGAAACGTCACGTTTGACACTGACATATCTATAATCCATATCGTTTCTAGATCTTTCAACTGACCTATCTTAACATTCGAATCGGGCCGTTTGAGGTGCACATGTATCGTATAAACTGCATCTTTACCCCGTTTTTGTAGCAGCAGAGTTAAACGGCTAACGAAATCACATTTTCAATTTATAAAAAAAATCATTACCTACCATCTCAATTCGCACAAATGTGTCCATCTTACAAGAAGTGGGAGTTACTGTCAGGCTGTCAACCATCTGTCTTCGTAGAATTTTTGAATTCTTTGGACACATAGCTAGAAAGAAAAATGACAACGTAGAAATGCTTCTGGTAACGGGGAAAGTCCAAGGAAGGCGACCACGTGGAAGAAGCCCAATGCGATGGACAGATGAGATCCGCGAAGGCACTAAATCTAAAATCCTCGATGCACTGCATACTGCTGAAGATCGCAACAAGTGGAAGGAATTAGTCCACAAAATAATTCGTGGAGGCCACGACCCTCAGCAATGAGGAATACGACACAAGGAGGAGGACCATCTCAATTTCTTAAAACGGTATAGGTAGTTGGCTAATTCCTTTTATTCGGTTCAGTTAATTTTCTAGTGATCGGATTTTATTTTTAGATAGGTAATCATTGAGTAACGAAAATAGTTCGGTACTTTTACTAGTAAATATTTAGTCTTCTTTTATAGACCTTTTAAGATTCAGCTAGTATTGAAAAATTCTTACGCACTTTTAACCCACACACATACGATTTATATTTACATACTCGTAAGTCGTACATGCCTATTTTAAATAGTATAACTTTGCCTTCACGCATACGAGTTAATACATTTATAATGACCACGTTCAACCCCCCCTCGGCCGCGAGGTTTTACCAACTGTTTATTCTACCTTTATTCCGATTCCGACACGCCGATTTCGTGGTTTCATAGTATACTACATTTACCATAATGACCATTGCAAGGTAAACACCTCGACACACGAAACATAACGTAAAATATTCACTATTAAGGTTCATTTTTAAGTAGTTTATGCACATTAACGATATTTTAATTGAGTCGATCCCGACGTGGAGTAATGATTGGATGGTACATCGATTTATTTTGAGTTCTCGTTTGTGATTGGCGGCCACGATAAGTTTATATCTATCTGGTAATGTTTTTTTAATCGCGGCTTTCTGATTTTCTGCGTATTCTGTAAATGGTCAGAGGATAAGCATGTGCGGTTATCTTTTTGGCCGTATCATGAGCCGAAAGCAATAATTTAAAAGACATCAAGAGCTTAATGTCGTCAGCCGCCACGTAACGTGGGTTTGGCTTCAGCTGATTCACTGGGTTGGATTTAGTCGGTTGGCTGTTGAACTACCGAATCCATTAACGGTATAAAACATAAACATGTTTAACCTCTTATGTGTATTTGACGACCGGTCTGGCCTAGTGGGTAGTGACCCTGCCTGCGAAGCCGATGGTCCTGGGTTCGAATCCCAGTAAGGGCATTTATTTGTATGATGATACAGATATTTGTTCCTGAGTCATGGGTGTTTTCTATGTATTTAAGTATTTGTGTATTATATATATCGTTGTCTGAGTACCCACAACACAAGCCTTCTTGAGCTTACTGTGGGACTTAGTCAATCTGTGTAAGAATGTCCTGTAATATTTATTTATGATTTATTATTTATGTGTAGGTATGGGAAACAACTCTCAGTCAACATTTTAGGGCGCTTACTTAGAACGCTCGCAACTTCGGTATATACGCAACGTAGGAAGAACCCTATATACTACTCAAATGTGTCAAATAGGTCTGATGTGTGAAAAGCTAGTCTAAAATCGCTGTTATGAATGTAGACGTCAAAATTTCATCTTAGCTTCTGCAATAGCGCAACACAGCTTTGTCAAATCCCCTGTCCAGTACTCCAGCATGCCCAGACCTTAATCCCCGGAGATCGCCAGATTTGACCCTAATGAGCTCTCTGACAAATGGCCAGGCCCGCCCTCTACCGGCGATCCGAACTATCCTAACTTCCTTTTAATATCTTTTCTTGGACGAGCTTAAAGATGGTATCTGATCGATCTCGCAAATACTATTTATTTATTCAGACTATATCTAATGATAAATTACTCGCTGATAAATTTGGGTACACCTGGATATGTATACCTTTGGCATATATATTTGGTTTATTTAATAAGAAGATATTAATTTATTACCCATAAATGGTTTCGTTGAAAAGTTTCGATACTTATCGGATAAAGTTAATTGCATTAAATATACGAAAGTTTCAATTAAGTAAGTAAATTGATTTTTAATACAAGCTCCACTTCTAAAGTCCGTAGGAGAAATCATTGTAAATTATTTTTCATTTCTCATGCTCTGAAAGATAGTTCATTGTGGTTCTAAAAAGTGTGCAGAAAGTGATACGTTTCTGCACTAGAGCACTTTACCTTCCAAGTACGATTATTCATTTTTTTACGAAGCAATTGTAATTCGGTTTAGTTTTGTTATACAATTTCCATTCTTATATTTAACTACCCATTCCATAAATAACGATACTTTTATCTAAATGGTTAATTAAAAGTACCCTCAAGAAATGCTATAAAAATTGATCATGTTTTTAAAAACACGTAGGTAGGTAGGTACTTTACTTATTCTTATTCGAAATGAAAAGTAGAGTGTTTAACTCTGGTGAAAAGCATCATTTTAGTCTCGAACTACTGCAAACAATACAAACTATTTCGGCAGAAACGAGTGCCTTTCATCCCTTGGTTAACAATCTACTATGTACCTACCGAGATTTTAAGTTTCTATTTCGTTCGACTTGTCACACCTACATAATATATAACTCTACAAATTCGATTCTAATCTAAAATTTAAACGTCTGATTCTCATTACAGAATAATATTCTGCCTTTACAAAACACTATTCTTGTGTGGTAAAACGTATTACATTCAAATACAGTAATACAATAAATCATGTCGCGTGCAACTTTCAGCATTTACGAAACATCATTAAAAAATATCCTTACAAGGTTAATACAACATTTACTTGGATATCTACGATCAAAGTATTTAAAACAAGTATTTATACTCCCCGTCCCCGCGAGGATAAATTACTTGTAATTTCGTACTCGGGTGATACCTGGCTCGAAAAAACACGGGACATAGACGTCTCGGTGCGTCGCAAATTATGGTCATCATCTTCTCATCAAGCCGCGAGTGAGCGCTGATGTATGGGGGATGGAGGGCAGAGTAAACAATGTGTGGATAGAGGATTAGGGATTGAGTGTAATGTGCCTTTGTCGGTAGTACCTCTGGGAGAATTCTGATATAAAAAATTTAAATCTAAACTATAGTCTATTCGGAAAGAGGTAGAATGTACTTACTTATTGGATGCCATACATTTCACGACTCTTCTCTTTCCGCACAGACTATCAAGGGCTGCATGTCTTTACAATACTGTCCTTATAAGTTTAGAAGATACTCCACTCCTCCGTTACGTACTGTCAGCATGCATCATAAAGTTAAAATTATAATGAAACAAATATTATTATAACGTTGTACTTTTGAAATTTGCTGAATGATTGTGTCAATAATAAATTACGTACACGTGTAAGCTTTAATAGGAGCCCGAAAATAATAGTCTAACAATTTAGTTCGGTAATTTTAAGCCGATTTATGGTTGTGTAGGTAACAAATTCACTAATATGTACTTGTGTGCGTCCTTAAATTTATTATATGTAGACATATAAATACAAATAAATTGTTACTCTTAGCTTTATATATTAAACCGAGTAAGTGCATAATACGTATAACCATTACTCTCGTTTTTTCTGTCCAGGGTTCTGTCCAGAGTTTGAAGATTCTTATATTGCACATTCATAGACCGAACTATCTGATGATGATGATGCTCTCCTGACCGATTTCGGCCACAGCGACCGTGTGTTCTGGAGTAGGCAACTTTTAACTCGTGTTATTAGAGTGTAGCTGATCCACTCTCTGGTGCGCCCTTAGGTGGCTCACGTACCGCATATACCTTCTGACCAATCTATCTAATTTATCTTTTACTCTATGTCGTAAACATGCACCTTAGCGGCGGTGAGAGTCGGCTTAAAGAGTAAATGGGTGTTCAGCGTAAGGCTTAAAACTGTAAAGTTCATGCCACGCAAGAAACAAATTACAGGGAAGTGAAATCTGGGCGGTAATGTTACGATGAGCTGAGGGGTTATAGGCGAATCGGCGTCACTCAACCAATGTCATGGATTATGATACCATGCGAAAAATTATACTATTACGCTTAAGAATGTGAACTACGTATGTTCATTTGGTTTGAGCCGTTCTGAATAAAAATCCTCTTAAACAGTGGATGGCCAGAACGCAGGGGCGAGCCTTAATTATATTTATTTCAGTTAGTTTTTGTCTCAGCTTACAAAATAACTACGTACTTTTCACCCCTTGATGCTAACATCTATTAATATGGTCAGAACAATAACATCAAGATTGGGGCAAGAAACAATAAAGTAACAAGAATGTTACATTGGATTTTGAAACATTCAACAGCCATCTAAGAAAAAAATCTTGCTTGCTTGAATAGACACTGAACAAAAACACGAGGTCTTTAGGTTTCCTAAGCGCAGTAGGTATGTTACATACCTACTGCGCTTCAGCATTTTTTTTAGTACATACCGTATGTACTAAAAAAAATGCTGAAGGTTTCTTAATTCTAGAAAATAAAGTGCCAAGAATTTTTGGCATCATGTCTGTGTCGATTTTTAATACCTTGACTATGGGCCCGATTCGGATTTTGAAATAGACATCTATTAGACATCACCAAGATACGATAACAATATGCTTAAGATCTAACCTGTCAAATTTAACATTTGCGCGATTCTGGAGATACTCTTGAACGATTTCCACAGGATATGATTTAGAGTTCCAATTCACATCTAATAGAATCTTAGTCTATCTAACGTAAAAGTGACATTGGTTGTCCGAATTACGCTGCAAAAGAGAACTAGTTGATATCTAAACTATAACGTATCTAGAATGGATCTAGTACGTGTCGTCTCCTGTGAATATCTTGAAGTTCGAATACGGCAGTGTGTCTCTCAAAAATACTACCAACATTTCGTTTAGTTATATAAGTAAATACACAGGTAAATACACGGTAGATTACGGTAAAAGTCCACGCTAATGACTTTTAGGTAACGACCATTGGCCCCTAATGGTGGCCGGCGGCCTGCCCACTTTTTTACTGACAATCCGTTTTGGTCATTTTCTCTTCCACACTACCGTTTGACGCGTAAAAACTACGGCATTAGGGCCTTTATAAATATGTACAGTCACCTGCAATAATATGTTATACAACAAAGGCCGAAAAAATATTTGACACGATCTTATTTGTATACCGGGTGTGGCCTGTAATATGAGCAAAAAATTAAACCGTAGGCTGTACTCCTCATACTGACCAACATCTGTTCAGCGACTTTTAAAAATAACTAGTGGTTTGATCTTTAATACACTTTAAAGTTTTATCTAAGACGCAATGTATTGCGAATTTTGTTATGTTAAGGCGTGACAAGCAACGTCAATCACAATGATATGGCGTGGCGATGGCGTCCATTGAAAATAATATATATTTTTTATGAAAAATAGGGAGGCTAAATACTTCATAATTTTTAAAAGTTGTTGAACAAAAGTGTCAACGTTTGAGGAGTACAATCTATGTTTTAATTATTTGCTCATGTCGCAGGCCACATCCGGTATAGAGCCATAAGAGCGTGTCACATATTTTTGCGGCCTTCAAAGAGTATAATATACTATTGCAGATGACTGTACTACCTCTATAAATACTCAGCTAATATGGAGAGTTTAGTCGCTTCCCGCGGTATTTATTATGTCCCATGTTCTAAGTTTTTCCAGAATATTTTTAAAAGTATTCTGGTATGTGGTCTTAGATATATTTTCTATATTTTTCGCTCAACCTGTTCAATGACTAATCCCTTTATTAGCATAAGGTAAGTTATAATTAATTAAGTATCTCGTTGTGCTAAGTATAATGCTATCACTATTCTGTCAACAAGCCAGATAAACATGTATAATTTCTTTAATTGGAACTATTACATCCAATAGTTGAGTTGATGGTGCTGGTGATGGTACATCCAATAGCTGGTTATTTGATATGATGATACCTATAAATAGTTATAATAGTAGCTAGATAATATTGATGACGATAACTAACGAAATATTTAGTTGGACCATAATCATCATTGCAAGCAAAATACATCTACTGAAGATCTTCATTGCTAACGGTTATGTCCTCAGTTTAATTTTCTCAACGGTTTTCTGCAATACGAGTATTTACCAGACTAATCTTTGGACTTGTCGCCAATATCAGTGGTTTTCAGGTCACCCCTTTAAAAACCCTGATATTGGTTGATACCTTTTTAGGGTTCCGTACCCAAAGGGTAAAACGGGACCCTATTACTAAGACTGCTGTCCGTCCGTCTGTCACCAGGCTGTATCTCACGAACCTTGAAATTTTCACAGATGATGTATTTCTGTTGCCGCTATAACAACAAATACTAAAAACAGAATAAAATAAAGATTTAAGTGGGGCTCCCATACAACAAACGTGATTTTTGACCGAAGTTAAGCAACGTCGGGCGGGGTCAGTACTTGGATGGGTAACCGTTTTTTTTTGCCTTTTTTTGCATTATGGTTCGGAACCCTTCGTGCGCGAGTCCGAGTCGCACTTGCCTGGTTTTTTTTTAACATAGATATCAGTCGGCCGGACAAAAAGCGGCCCTATTACCCTAAGTTGGTTGATACCAGCTCTGTTCCCAATTTAAAAAGCATCAAAGCCTTCCCACATTAAGGCACCCAGCGCTGCCGTGACGTGATTGTCTCGTCGTTCTCCGTCATTCCATTCGTCGCGCATGCGCTCCGATTAGTTCCCAACACCCGCTCATTGCCACCTTTCTAATGTTTACGTTTTTGTGAGAATATTTCATTTAACGTTTTTTTTAGACTTTGTATATTCAGTTTTGAGTTTTTCGTTTGGGTACTAATGTACTCATACCTACGCTTACCCATACACATACAGTACCTACAAGTACTTAATGTAGTCGGCAGCATGAAATGAAACGTAAATGAATTTTTTGACAAAACATGACGATGACGTTTGCGGTAGCAATGCAGTCGGCACCAATGTGGCGTCGTATTACCTACTGCAACAGTCTGAGTCCGAACGGTATCAGTAGTCACTTTGTAACATAGTTGCTTTGTACGGAAGTTTTCTTACTAAATCCCGTTCATCATTCTCTTGCCCTTGTCCCATTCACTTGGGGTCGGCGCAGCATGTCTTTCTCTTCCACACCTCTCTGTCGCCCGTCATTTCATCATTCACTTGCGTTCGTTTCATATCATCTCTCACACAGTCCATCCACCTTTACCTCGGTTTTCGTACTTCCCTCCACATTCATTCGTAATACCTTTCTCGTCACATGATTTTCATCCCTCCGCATTCCCGTTATTATTGCTAATTGAGTACTTAGGGAATTGATAATCTACCTAACTCTACTATACTGAAATTTATGTTTCATCATAAATTTTATTGTTCAATAAAATAAATCAATTCACATTAAGCACGAGTAGATTGTCTAAATATAAGTACCTACTTGTTAGGATAAATAAGTCGGTATTGCAATTTGGGCAATTTTATTTAGATACACCTAATTGTATCTACTTACCGTGTTATTTACACGAATCTGTATGGTTACAACAATATTCTAGTTTAAGTTTGGAGGTCGTAAATAAATATAATGCTATCCTGATCGATTGCATATAAATAGCTGGCTGATTCTGATTCTTGTGGTAACTCCAGCCTACATCTTCTGCAGTAAGGACTAAAAGATGAGACTACGAGGACGATGGATGGGAGGGATGTTGAGACAAAATAGTACTACTACCCTATCTCTTCTTTCCACAACTCTACAACGAATAATTTTCTGCTCCAACCCCTAATCTTCCTATTTTTTATGTAAATCTGTGTTAAAACATAATTAGGTATTTATATGCACATAACCCATTTTCCAGGAAAGACAAGTTTTCGAAATTACATGATTAGAAACTATGAAACAAATTATGACAAAGTCGTTAGAAATCGATCAATAGTTTCATTCCATCTGTCAACCAGTTGAGCCGTGCAGTTGTTTTTACAATACGAAATACTTACAGCAGTTGCAGTGAATTGTTCTAATTACATCCATTACGGTAATACCTTATAATCATGGGGCGATTTGTTAGAGCCGTGTCGGGGTCCAATGAGGTGTGGAAACTCGCCGTTTTGCGGTGTGCGCTTTCTGTAAGAAAATTTAGGCGTGAGTTACAGGTGACGGCAATTTCATAATCCCAAAGGTTCGCTTAGCAATTTATTGCTAAGATATAGTGTAGGTATTGCCAAAGTTTAGTAGTTGATTAGATTTGTCATTCCAACTCAGAGGACGAAATTAGGTCATGTTTAGGGGTGATTTATTTCACATGAGAGCCCGCCGTTTTCTGGAGGTAACGATTTAATTTCTTATCTAAGCGCTCTTCCTATTTGCCCGGGAAATGAACCTAACGGTTAATTTAGCTAGTGCCAAGCTTTTATTCTGTGCCAGTTAAGTATAAAATACTTAGCTTGGTTGATGATGTTGACATGTCTACAAAATACAAGAAGACGCACAGAAGTGTTAAAATAAGTCTTTTAGAGTCAAACCACCTGATAAAAGCTGGGTTGGGCAAAAATTTAAGCGAGAAGTTATAGATATATTTTGAAAGTATGTTGAGTAGGTAAATGACCTCCAGCGCCCGTCTGACTAGTTGATGCAAGTAGCATAAGAGAGGCATGCCAAAATATGTCGGTTCTACTAGCTTCCCAATCATAAATATGAAGCCATACTTGCCTCAGCACCAAGTGGGGAGTCGGGCAATAAAAGTAATTCCAATGACCTGACTTACCACCTATTACCCAACTAACATTAGGCGCTAAATTTAAGGGTTACAAGAGATTTATATAAGCGCCTATTTACTCTTTAGGTGTTGTTAGTAGTCTAAAAATAGGAGTTATAGCCGGCTATAACCCCGATTTAACCCCGGATTGGGCACAAATTTTATCACCGTAAGATTTATAACAGTGCTACAGTAGGGTTAGCGGATAAATAAAGAGACATAAGAGCGGTATAGTGGAGCTACAATAGTGTTAATTAATTCTTTAGGAGCTATATGGGTTGCATATAGGTGACTACAAACTGTTGTAGTAGAAGAGCGCTAAAATAGCGTTGTAATAGCGTTGATTAACAACTTAGGATTTAAAAGGGTGCCAAATAAGCGACTACTAACTGTTTGAGTAGTAGTGTAGAGCTATATAGATGATACTTTCAGCTTTAGATGGTATATTAGCATTTAAAGTCAATATTTGTAACACTCAAGAAGGTAATTGCACATTTTTTCCTTAGCCCTGCCTGCTTTGGTTGCAGATGTTTCCATTTTGTATTATTATTTGTAAGCTTGCACTGTGACAGCTTGAAGTGAAATGTAATGGGGGATAAATAAAAGCAAATAATTATTTTAGTTCACCGATGCCGGTGTTATCTGCGGATTTATGATGGCGAAATTAATTACATTGTCAATAACTATATGTATTACTAACAAAATTTTAAAGGGCCTCTGATCCTTTGCATATTTATCTGAATATAATATTTTTAAAATTGTGGTCCACCGTATTTAATTTTCGCAAAATTACACAATATACGTGAAGTCCGGTTTTAAATACAACAATACTAACATTATGTCTATATTGAGTAAAAGTATCGATTTTTATTAAGTATTTACGTTCTAATTAACAGTTTTTGTTTTGCTTATTGATTCATCGGTCATATTAACATGGCGCTATAGCCTTAGGTTGTAAGTAAGACTCTAATAACACTATAAGATGTACTAAGGTATTGAATAACGCCCATCTGCGACTACATGATCTATATAATTGACTCATAACTTCTCTTTTCGACTGTAAGTGAGACAAGAGAGTTAAGAAGCGATTGCGAGTAACGGAGCTATAAAAGAGTTTTTATCGCCTGTTTAGAACCTTAAGTGAAAATTGCAGCTGCTTATTACTCATATAGATGTTAAGGTGGTAGAATTCACTTTGAGCTATAACACTAGCTGCTTAAGATCCATTATAGCGGCCAAAACGGCTACTGTGGATCTTAAAGCTATACCATGGACCTCTTAAAGACCTTGATGGCACCAGAGCCTGTAAGCTTAGAGTATATAGCTATTCTGCAGCCGTTATATGTCTTTAGGTGATAAAATAAGTGCTAAGTGTCGCCTAATTGTTTGTTGGGTAGTTTTGCTGCTAGTAAGTACCTATATTGGTTCGGCTAGCTGTGCTATGCAGACTACGTAGTCCGCATTCGCTTATAACTCAAGCCACTCAATAAATGTGCATTATCATGATGGCCTGCGTTGCGTTGCGTTGATGGCAGCGGCGACCGCTGCGGCTTAGAAACCGATCGAGGCTCGTTACTTTAATACATTTCCTGTTACTGTTTACTGGACTTGTGCAATTCGAGGCTATTTTTAATAACCAAAAAATTAATGAGGCGTGGCTTTTCAATTCGTTTTTACTGGCCGGTATTCATTACAGGCCTCATTTAAAGTAAGCTACTATTTTGTTAAACGTCACGCAACAAATATTTCATATTTATTGGATTTGTCACTTTTTTTTCTGTACACATAGGTTAGGTGAAATCTATAAGAATAGCACAGTCGTGCGTAGCATCATAAAATTTGCGGTAATCTTTAAAATATCCTTAAAATAATATTAGAATTTTGTTTCTAAATAAACGTCAACACCAAAAATTGTATAACATCAAATAAACTCAAAAAATATACAGCGTAAATCGTCATAGATCCACCGAGAGTGAAACGTTCGCTCGTCACATATAATTAGTCCAATGACAAACGGCCTCCCAACGTACTCTTACTTGGGTAGGGTTGCATAACATATACGGTTCTGAAAGCTGATACAAGTTCGGTAAGAGTACGCGAGTCGTTTTGCTCAAAGGTCATATGCCTGCGGTTCGGCGGTTGACGGATGAGTTCGTTTTGTTTTAGCTATTAATGTTAGATTAGAATGGCATGCAAAATTCAACAAGAAAAACCGCCAAAGAGCATATCGGGTAATGCTCAGAGTCGCGCTACTAAAACCGCTAGCTAGCCAGCTACGCTTACAACAGAGATTCGAAATTATGTCCTTAATTTAAAAAGTCAAAAATAAATTTCTCAGGAATAATTTTCTGAGTTCTGAGTCTGTTCTCATTGTGCTTAAAGTGCATGTGCGTGGTGGATTGTTGTAGTTTCAATCAGTCTACAATTAAATTAATCAATATCATATATTGGCTCGTTGGGTGGACGACATTCGGAAGATTGCGGGTCACTTCTGGATGAGATTGGCTCGGGACCGGTATAAGTGGCGTACTCGAAGTGAGGCCTATGCTCAGCAGTGGGCGATAAAAGGCTGATATGATGATGATGATGATGAATATCATGTAATACAATAGTAAGCTCGTATTAAGCAGCAATGATTGTCAATAAGTTTTAATTAATTAATAATCCTGACCCCGAAAAAACCGACTATTCTCAATTACCATCACGTTTTAAAAAGAGCACCTAGACTTTTCAGCACACGATAAGTGTCGCAGAGCTTTTGCTAGTTCTGTTGCCAAATTGCGGAAACCCAAGCATATTCAAACTGTTTAAAATGTGTTTCCAGTGGCATCCCTGGCGCGTCACTAACGAGTCGGTGTACGGCCGTTAGCCAAATGCGGGCCGACCCGAAAATCCACTTAGCTGGCGGGAAGCGAAATAAGACCGACGTGCCACTGCCAAAAAATACGATTTTATGGAATACGTCATTTTAGCGGACAGTCATTCTGCGGGAAAAATATAACGCACTGTGCGTACGGTTAGTTAATTAAGTTTTGAGAACCACAAACATCCTATCTTCGAGTTACTCTTAAAAAGACGATTGAACGAAGATTGTAGACGATGAGAAAATAAAAACAGCTAGCGCCGTGTTGGGCATAGTAATACAGTTTGTTTTACTTGATACGTCTATATGACTGTCAGCGAATCACTAAAGTTTTCTAAAGTTTTTTTTCTTCAAGTCACATGTTTTGCTACTCTGAACGACTGTGGTTTTCAATGTTCTTTATACTGCACTTTTACATTAATTCAAAGAAAAATTACCTATCAGAATAATAGAAAAAAAATACTGGAAAAGTTCAATCAGCTATTGTCTCCGCCGCCAGCAAACCCAAATTGATCTTACAAAGCTAATCAGATTACTCATCTATCAACAACTCACGTCATCAAAATGCTAATCGCCGTTGCAGCCAACAACCAACTACATTACGCTGTTTTACAGCACCACAGCCGCCAGGGGAGCCCGAGCAAACTTTTAATTGGCCGTCATTAGTACGGGCGGGAAGCACTAAGCGATTTGTGGTGTACCGGCCTGCTCTCCAGAGGTTTTAATTCCTCTCTCACCTCGCTATGGTTATGTGGTACGTAATTAGATAAGCTTGCCAATTTTAACAGTTCGTGGAACGTCACGTGTCCGTTGGGGGATGGAAGCTTTCGTAAGTGGCATGTTGTTTGCTTTTCACTAGCGATTCCTCAAGATTCACTGGAACCAAAGTTTTGACTGAATAACTTATAGGTATAACTCAACTGGCTAACTTGATTTCGGTTATTTATCAATAGATAGAAGTCCTGAGGCCTGAGAAATATCTCAGGACTGGAAAGTTTCAAAAAAGTATTAGAGTTCTCGGAAAATTCAGGAAAAAAACATCGGAAATTAAAGAAACTTTAATTTGTGAAACGGAAAATTTCGATCTCCGTACAAAAATATGAGAAGTGTTCGAAATTTTTCAATGTGGAAATTTCACTTTCTGAACGGCGCGGCGCAATAGCCTATATATCTACTCAGGATTATCTCGTCGATAATAGTATTGCTTTTTGTCAATTAGATAGATCACTGAAATATTAAATATTACTTAAATAAATTAGACGCAATGGTGGTTGGTTTAGGTTCAGTCCAACTTTTTAAATTTTTAATTAATGTGCTTATGTGTCATGGTGTGTCTGACCATGGGGCTTTAAATCCAGGGCTTGATTTTACTCGCTAAGCTGAGCTACTTTTACCATGGGACCAACCCTAAAAGCGGGAAATAATTTATGGCTTTTCCATAGAAAACGTCGACATCTGATCAGCCAAAACGTATGAAAAAGTAAAATTTTTTTCGGGATTTCTGGGTTGGTGCCATAATAAAAGTAGCTCAGTTTAGCGAGTAGAATCGAACCCTGGATTTAAAGCCCCATGATCAGACACACCCTGTATATCCTAATTTGAATAAATTGATTATAAGTTATCCTACTTATTCGACGTGGTAGTTGGAAAGTACTAATAGTAATCAAACAAGACATGTTAGTTTTAAATTCTAGTTAGATGACAATATCCTTTTCCCTTATCAGATCCCTTTTCTATCGGGCTAGTAAGATTTATCTCGGTAGAAACGGTTTTCCCAAGGGAATTAAATTCTTTTTAAAAGAAAATTACGTATGTTAGAAAGTGTCTATATACCTACGCATGTTAGAGAAAAAAACATTCATTGGCATTGCTTTTGATGATTATGATTAGGTATGTCGTCTGTAGTTAAATATATTTAATGCCAACATAAAAAAAAAACTTTTTATCAGTCAGACGCGAAAAACTTTTTCAAATGCGTCATTCGCTACAAAAGACCTTCCCAAAAACGTTTTCTTTCAAACAAAGCAATGTCCTCTAACTCTTTAAATGTCTATTTTAGTTCGAAAATTACTCAATTACCGTCTTTCTACGTACCGAGGCTTTCGTTAACGAGTACTCGTTAAACCACAAATCTTCGGCATTGCCTCGTATTAAAACTCTAAAACTTCAACGTTTCAACGTTGCCATTTGGCGGAACAAAAACTTTCTTACATCACAGCGATTTAAATTCATGTCTCGGATGTTGGACCGTGTTGCGAGGGCTATTATGGCAAATCGATGTCCAGGATTAGGGTACAAGATGTGCATGACACGTTCTTGTAAGTCTTTTAAAGAGAGTCTTATCAAACATGCAACCAATATGTATGTTGGTGACAACCTTTGACCGTGAGTACTCGACTTGTTTGCCAAAAAAAAAAACAATTGGTGTTAAAAGACCTGATGCATTTCAATGATCGGCTATCACATATTTTATTTACGGGGTTAACAAAATAAATTTTACATAAGTGGTCTAAATACGTCTTGTATATGTCGCAGTCGGATCGTATAATCCGCCGTATTACATTACGGCTAGCCGTTTTCAAAAACAGGGGCGTTTTGAAATGCGGCGGTTTAACGATTAGCCGTATTGAATGCGGCTGAATGAGAATCCGCCGGAATGTATTCGGCGCCATACGTTCTTCAACACGGCTAGCCGTAATGTAATACAGCGAGTCATTAGCCGCCGCTTTGACAGTTTTTAGTTCCCATTTTTAACACTCGTGGCGCTGCCTGACAAACGCTGGGGTGTCCATCAAATTGAGTTTGTCGGACTGTATCTTTTCAAAAAAAAAATTCCTTCGCAACTTAACTAGACGGAGCCCCGCTTCGCGGGGCTCCTATTTCTGAGCGGTTTGCCCTTCGGGCATCTGAAGCTACCTAACGAACCTAACCTACCTACCTATTGATTAAGTGAGACGTCCGTGAAAACATTACACTTTGGGGAAAAAAGCGTAGGTAGGTAATTAGGTTAGGTTCGTTAGGTAACTTCAGATGCCCGAAGGGCAAACCGCCCAGAAATAGGAGCCCCGCTTGCGGGGCTCCGTCTATTTAAGTTGTGAAGGAAATGTTTTGGAAAAGAAACACATGTAGTGCGGTGGGACCATGGTAGAAATAAATTAAATTGCAAACATTGTCAAACTCCGGTTACGTAGGCGACCGAAAGAACTGGTCACTCTACAATGTACGATGCGGCTAAACGTGGGCCGCCTTATTGAAGAACGTATCGCAGTGACAATCCGGCTAATCGTCGTACCGCCGCATTTCAAAACGCCCCTGTTTTTGAAAACGGCTAGCCGTAATGTAATACGGCGGATTATACGATCTGACTACGACATATATATTAGGTACGTAGAAATGTAAACTAAAGCAAGATGTGAATAAATTTACTCAACAAGATAATTTTAAAACATTTTTTTCTTACAATAATAAATGACTACCTACGTATTATTAGCTTCTTATAAGTAAAACACAAATAGATATAACCTTTTCCTTTTCTTATTTCTTTGTAAAACTAAATCATTTCATCAGAATTCTTCGAATTTCCCGCGTTTTCCCGAATCACCCTGGCCACCCGTGGCGCCAGTTTGCAGATTTTTCTTCGCAACCCCTAGCAAAGAAGGGTGAGTTCTAGTTCAAAGGGAAGTGTACAGATGGCGCTGACTGCCGCCGCGGTGAGTAGTTCCCGCAGGAGCGATTAGATGTCGTTGGTGTGGTGTTATAAATGAGATTCAATTTGTTGGCAGTAAAAGTAGAGCATATTAATTTTTTAAACGATGAGATTTCGTATCGAGGTTTAAAACGTGTCATAGTAAAGTGCTATGCTGGTATATTTAGATCATTATTCACTAAGCTATACTTTTGTTGTCAAATAAAAGTCTGTTTAACATATTAAATTTGTGTAGCATAATAGAATTTAAATCGTAAATCTCTATTTTATTGAGGACTAGATATAGGTAGGTAACTAAAAAGTGTTTTATTTTTTTTTTACATCAAAAGCTTACATTTCATGAATAGCTTATTTTATTATACCCAGCTTTTTTATGACCCGATATCGCATCACTTGCATTTTTTATTATAATTTCGAATTATTCTGCCTTAATTTCCAAATACCTACGTACACAAAAATTTGCCTATACAAAAAAAAACTAAAAAAAACTATTCCGTAAATCTTACATAAATCCATAGGTATGAAAATAGGTACTGCAACAAATAATAGTACCTATATGACTACTTATAGAAGTAGGTATACCATTTCAAGCCCTTATTCTTCCGTATGCCAATATTCCAGTTTTATTCTAACTCCGAATTTGAAAGTGAACCGCAGTAAGGTTAGTCGCCGGCTGTTCGCGATTAGACACGCTCGCCGGAACAATTTTTTAATATCCCCAAACAAGGAAGCCGACGCGTTTGAGTTTGGAACTGTATGGATGCGTCACCAATTTGGAGATTGGTGGAAGACCAGAGTAGGCACAGTAAAGGATTTTGATTTATGTGCCACACCTTAAAGTAAATTCAAACTTACATTGTGACACCATTTAGATACCATTTTGATGTTACAATACTATTGCCCATGCAGTACAAGTGTTATTAATATGTAGGGTATGATATCATAGAAGTTTTCAATAAAAATCGTTGCAAGCTTGTCTTGTTCTGACTCTATGTAAATATTGTTAATAGTCGTGTTTGTGCCTTTATTCAAAAATAATCATTAAACACTGTTGTTTAGCTTAAATAGACGTAATCATCTTTATCTGCATCGACATAAAACGTATTACATGTCTTTTATATCGAATTCATTTATCACTTTGAAATTAATAGATCTTCAATTAAAAGTAAATATGTAGGTAATCATACAATTGTTTTTATAGACATGTATTACGAAATTATTTTAGCCAGGCCGTGTCCATATTATTGCGAACAGTAACCTAGAACGTCTTTGACAGCGCAGCGCTAGGAGTTTCGACATTTACATACAAATGCTACACTTGACGCCGACTCCTGTCAGCTGCCAATGTCAACAATATTAACCTACTCGTGTTATTTATACTGTGTACATGGACTATTATTTTTAGTCAACTTTGTAGAGCGAATTTATATTTTTATAGTATTTGCTAAAGGTGCGCGTGGTTGAGGTAAGCGTATATATTAGTTACTTTGTTTTACTAGGGTTCCGTAACTTCCGCAGTATTCAAACTTCAAGATATTCACAAGAGACGACACGTACTAGATCCATTCTAGATACGTTATAGTTTAGGTATCAACTAGTTCTCTTTTGCAGCGCAATCCGGGCAACCAATGTCACTTTTACGTTAGATTGAGTAAGATACCTATCTATTAGATGTGAATTGTATCTCTAAGTCATATCCTGTGGAAATCTCCAGAATCGCGCAAATGTCAAATTTGACAGGTTAGATCTTAAACATATCGTTATAGTGTCTTGGTGATGACTAAAAGATATCTAATAGATGTCTATTTCATAATCCGAATCGGGCCCTTAGTCTATTAGGTGCCAACTGCAACCCTTCACTGTCTATCCATCAAACTCTCCGCCAGTAAGCGGTATGTATAGTCCGACAAGGAATTGTAGAAAATTATTGAGGGCGCCACTTCCTTCGTATAAATATTTACTGTCACATTTTTGACGTACAATGCTTAGTGGCAATTATTTAGTATGGATTTTTTTAGTTCCATTTTATTTCATTTCTACTCATATACATCACACCTAATATGCACATACCTGTGCCATAAATAGAATAAAAGTTAGACAGTTAAATTATTTACAGAATATTTATTCTTATTACCATTCTCTACATGTAATTAATAATTACAAAAGTACAAGAAACGTGTTTTTACAACGCTTGTTATCGGTTATCGGGAAAAACCTCGTAAACTATAAGCTAGTTAAGTACATTTTAACAGTGTGTTTTTTGTCCGGTACAACAAAACACCAAAAAAATAATTCAATATCAAAGCGGACCTCGGACAGATTTTTCTTTCTTTAATTATGAAAAACTGAACCCTCCATTTTGCCTTGCACGACACGCACTTGGACGCTTTTTTAGTAATAGGGCTTCAGGCAGTCAGTGTAAAGTCATTTTTAAAACTTGACAGTTCTGTCTTATGTTAACTATTTTTATTTACTTATAAATAATAAATACTTCATATATTTCGCAAACACCAAAATCTTGTCTCATAAAAATTTATTAAATTAAAACAGATATTAAATAACAAAATAAATTAATCAAAGATCTAGCCCTAAATTAGCCTGAGGCATTGTTCCCAGGATGCTGGCCGCGTTCCCCCTCTGCACAGCGAGGCTGAGTTTTTGTGCAAAAAAAGGGGCAGCTCGTAGGTCGCCAGACACCCAGACCAGTTTGGTAGAAATTTCTTTGACTAGTTTTTTGGTGTCTGACGACCAAGGACCGAGAGTTTCAATTGCAAGTGCCGCAAATACGTAATTCGGTTGCAAAAATGCGTATTTGCGACACTTGGTAATTTGGGCGTCGTCTGCTGCCGTCCCCGGCCTCCTGGCAGAGCCCAGGACGTGGGATGGGGCCAATGTATCAACACATGTTACATCCCACGCCAAGGGCCGCCCCAGGAACCAAGGTACGAGCGAGCAGCCGTCGGGCCTTTTGCCATCCGCCGCAGATAGACCTACTGGCTCCAGGGTTGCTGGTATGGAAGCGGTACCGAGTGCTCTGCGGATTAGGTCGTTTAGGGCTGTGTGTCTATAAAATCGGCCGGCGCTTGATTGACAGTGGAGTCCGTGGTGCCCATAAGCGTCAACATGGCTTCCACAGCGGGAGCAAGCGTGTGGCTCGCAGGCTTTCAAACCAAGCCTGAGGCATACGGCTACGCGCAGTGACGCCGGGTCTAAAAGGGAACCAATGTTCCGCGACGGCAAGGCGCGCAGCCAATGCCCTGACTCGGGTTCCGATACTGCGAGCAGTCTAGCACGGTCGCGGGGGTTCAAATTATTGTCCAAAAGGGATTTATGGGTTGTTTTTATTTTTATGAGGTCCCAGGATGCTTGGCTGGCTTTTTCGGTAGGTGGGCTCTCGCCGGGATTTTCAGCACTCCAAGTTGACTCTGCATCTGCCAAGCTCGCCACTACCTAGAGATGGGTAGGGGTGAGTAAATACTGAGTATTTACTCGGTATTTACTCAAAGCACCCGATAAATACCAGTATTTACTCATTTAGGTGGGTAAAAACGATTGCTTATAAAATATTCAAAAAGTGAGATTTAAGAACAGAATTGTCTTTTATTGAAGAGTGCTAACGTGTATTAACAATATCTATAAAATAAAAAGCATATAGGACGCTTAATTTAGGAAAAAAAGGTAATTATTAGTGAGAGGTAAAATGTGATAGTGAATATTTAACAATTTTGTTTTAAATAAGAAGGTATTTACTTTAAAAATATGGTACTTAAATTCTATCGATGATCTAGATAACTGCATGTCGCGCAAAAGTGCGTGTTTACGCGGCACTTACGACCTTTTATTAAGGGTTTTTAAAGAAAACTCAAAAATGGCTCAACCGATGATGTCAAAAATATTGTTTTTTGTACTCTATTATAGGGCTAATCTCCCGATATGTTTTCATATTTTTTCTGAACTTTGGTTCTAAAGTTATAGAGAGATAAACATTATTTTGACTTTCGAAACGGTTTTTTTTCCAAAAACATTCAATTTATCCAAAAATGTTTTTAGAAACATTCCAGTTATTTTTAAAGACCCATTTAATGATGTGCAACTCGTTGGTGGTTTCTGAAATATTTTTTTGCGACAATTAGTTACATGTATGGAGTGCCCCTCTTAAAAATAAATTTCTTACAATTTTGAGTACTTAATCCAGTAGCGGCTTACAAAATACACCTATATTTCAAATTTATATGCCCCTTTCTGCACTCTAAATAGTTTATACCCACCAATTTGGGTATAAACGAGTAAATACGGGTATATTGAGTAAATACTGAGTATTTACTCGGTATTTACCCGTGAGTATTTACTCACTACCCATCTCTACCACTACCACACCCGTGGGATTGGTGACATTAAGAATGCCACAGATGAGATGAGCGACGCTGTGGACAGATGAGAGAAAAGCGGGGAGAGCCAGATCGCCCGCAGAGCGGATACCCAGGCCACCATAATTAATAGGCAAAGTAGCCTGGGACCAGCTTTGAGGGCTGAAAGAGACATTTAGAATTTTACAAACCGATTTTTTTAATATGTTGTCAATGGATGACGTGAGATGCGAGAATTTCCAAACAGGACTGCAACGTAAAATGTATAAGAATTTTGGAGAAAATAAGCACAGGCGTAAGATGTAAATAGCCATATGGGCGTTAATTTTGTATAATAAATCTGAACAGTTGTGAAAGTTGTCTAATTTTGAATTTATTGCTATAGGGAAAGCGTCTTCGAAAATAGGGGCACCAAGTAATACGAGGGAGTCTCGTGTAACGAACGTGAAATTGGGTGCGACAGAGTTGAGACTTAGGGTCAAAGCAGCCCGGGCACTAGCTGAAAGCTTGTCTGAGATAAAAACCTCACACTTATTGAAGTTAAGTGTGAGGCCAATCTCAGCGAACTGCCTTGAGATTATATTTAGGTCGTTTAATACAGAAGAAGCCGTCCCTGCAAGTGTCCCGTCATCCAAATACCATACATTTAGTTCAGATTTTAGCTGAGTGATGATCGGGTGAATTGCGAGGCTAAAGATGACGGGCCCGAGCGGATCTCCCTGCTGACACCCGATACATGAGGCAATTTCTTTTTCACCAAACATTAATTTAGATGGATTACCGTAGCATTGTTTTAGGTATTCAAAAATGTCCGGAATTTCTTTTTGAATTTCGTCTAAAAGAGTGCTTCGGTCGATAGAATTAAAAGCGTTTCTAACATCAACTTTTACCATAATTTCGAAATTTGAGTTTTCCAGGAAAGTTCGTGTGGCGTGCACTGCGGCTTCACAACCGCCTCTGACACCGAAACCAAGTTGTTTGGGCTTGAATTTGTCTGTTAGGCGGTCGTGAAACTGGCGGCAACACAATTTGGAGGCTAGTCGCCGTAGAGTGCTTCCCACCGCTATCGGACGAATGCCGCCGTCTTTTTTTCTTAAGGCTATCAGGTTAGCGCCGTATAAGATGGGAGTGATTTCGCTGCAGATTTTGCCTGAAAGCATTAGGTTTATTAATGCGGTCAGCTCTTTGAGGAGGGTTTCTCCCGCATCTCCCATTAGCGGGCTGGTCAGGTCCTTGAGGTGCTGCGGGGTTATGCCGTCAAGGCCACCGGCCGAACCATTGGGGAAAGAGCTGATCGCATGTAAAGTTGCACGATCCGTAACTTGCAATGGTTGCGGAGAGATTTGAGGCTGCACGGGAAATTGTACTGGTGTTGTTGAAATCGGATGCTTTTCTTTGAGAGAGGAGAACACTTCGTCGGAACGGGTGGCCAATGTGTCATTAGAAAATAGAAGTTTTGTGGCTCCTCTTATGTTACCGTCGGAAACCTTATTTTCTATTGTCTTAATTTTATAGTTTATGTGGGTATTGCAAATATTTAAGATTGAAGTTTCCGCGGAATCTACGGGAAAGTCAGGGTGGAGTATATTATCTTTGATAATAGCTGATAAAGTGCGATTGGATTGGTCTTTAGGGATATGAATATTTTTGTAAGTGAAAGTTAGTAAGGCTTCCCATGCGGGTACATTATTATTAGACACCACCTTGGCCACGCATTCCGTGAGGCTCCGCGCTACAGCAACCCTAGCGCCTTTAGGTATACGTTTAGCTAGTTTAGTGTGAGCTTTTAGTACTGCTAGCCGAGAACATAAATGCAATATAATAATTTAATGAAAATGTATAAAAATAAAGTTTCATGATTTGAGAATGGCAAAGTGATATTTTGTAAAGGTAAAGCCTATTCGTTTCCATGGCTACTTTGGTTAAAAAGTTTAGTTAAGAGTTTTGTTAATTTTGGAACTGTTAAGTTGGTCACTTGTTGTTAGTTTTAGCTTTAGTTAACAGGAAGTGTTATATTGATTCTAATTGAGCCAAGATAAAGTGATGTGTGTAGGTTTACATTTTGCTTACATTTATGTTTCTTTTCAGAGTATAGAGCAACGGAGAACCCCGGGCAATATACATAGTTCAGGATATGTTGTGACAGCCTGAGAATGATTTAAAATATAACTTGGACAATATTGACAGCTTGGACTGTTTTTTAAGAAGACATTTGTTCACTCATTCCCATTCCGCGCCGTTTAAAAAATATTATGATTACAAGGTTACATTACAAGTGCTGTCTAAAGTCTAAATACATATCAGTTTAGCAATACATCTAACCCTTCATGTTCACAAGTTCTAAAGCCTCAAGGAGCATTCGAAATATCGAACATGTTTAATTTTTCCGACAAAAGGCAACGCGGGTTGGTTTCACAAACACGGATTTGCAATTAAGTTAGGGCCTGATTGGCAGGTCGTTAGTCAACGCCGCGCTGAATGCGAACTGGCTTCACCTCGATTATTGATGGCTGATGCCAGGGCCCGCGGTTTCCTAAGTAAGCGGCAGGATAATAGGGCGAGTGTTTTTGGAGCGTATGCAAAATTACCTAACTCCAATGAAATAATCAGTATTCCTCAGCCAGCATACCTTGCTTTTAGACTTTCAATTCCTAGTATGCCTTGCTTTTAAACTTTCAATTCCTAGATTAACAAATGTTTATCTCAGGACCGGGAAAAGTGGCGCTGTCATGTGTCCGAGGCCAAGATTCATTTTGGGTCGCTGAGCCAACGAAGTAAGTAAGCATTTGTTGAGTACTTTACGCATGAAACGGGTTGACTTTATATCGATTATTGAATGTGTGGGCCCGAGTTTCCTAAGTGTTTTTGCAGCTTATGCTCTAGTGAGGGCTTAGCCTGCTTTCTTTGCGTTCGAGACTTGTAGATTTTTCGCAGATCACCGTTACTTGTGAGTTTTTTACGCGGGATTATCAATGGCTTTACCTTGATTATTAATGGCTGATGCAATAAGCGTCAATAGGTACTTCTTCTTCTTCGTTACACGCTTGACAGAGTGGTCAAAGTGGTCAGTAGGTACTTAGCTCCTGTGAAATTAACAGACTTCCTTAGCAACCCTTCCTTTTATCATTTAGCCTGAGAAGTTTATCTGAAATGAAAAGATAATTGGGGAAGTATGTTGTTATTTCTTGTCAACTGGGGAGTTACGCTGTGTCTTACGTAAGCGAACAACTCGCGAACGCGACGCGACGCGGAGCGGCGCGTCGGCCCAAGGCGTTCGCGTTCGCAACGAGATTGCCCAAGTAGGACAGTTCTATAGGTATCAAAGGAATGGTTCACCCCGCGCCGCATCGCTTCGCTTCGCGTTCGCGTGTTGTTCGCCTACGTAGTACGCTGCGTTAGGCTACTCAAATTCGAGCGTCATTCGCTGCGTCCTACTGGCGTTATTCATAAACGCGCTACAAACCCTCAGTTAGCTATTAATCGTTTGTCTTCTCTCTCAAGTTAACTTATGTATTTCTAAGAAAGGGACAAAACAAAAAATAACTAATTGGGGCTTGTAAAGTTACATGTATATGAATAAGGGGAAACTTTCTTGAACGTCCCTAAAAAATCAACGGAATAGTAACAATATGATTCCTATTCTTATTTAATGTTACTTTACCTTCTGACACCGCACCGTTCATTTATTACCACAGAATCGTCACACATTATGATTGATCACTGTTCCAGCGAGTGGAGATATCGGTTACATTAGTGTATTCCGGTAATATCATTTTCACGTCCTCCTTGCACCCCTACTTCAATAATGAACAGAACTGTGTGGTGGTGAGACAAGATTCATTTTATTTTTATTTAAACTTTATTACATGTAATATTATATGTTATGATGTTATGATGTGTATAATAACTACAACTATTAATATTTAGTAAGTAAAAATATACTAATATTAAGAAACAGTAATTCGTAGGTAATTAATATGAAAAAGAATCTTCACAGTTAAGAATAGAAGCAGAAATAAAGGATTTTTTTTATTTTATTCATTTATTTGCATATTCAAAAAATGTACAAATGGCGAAACAAAATACTAAAAATTTATAAAAATACCAGTTAATGGGGTTAGTCCTATAGTCATTTTTTATTCATTTGATCTTTTTTGCTCTAACGAATAACATACCTAAATACTTTATTAATTATATCCTTACTTCAATTTGCGTCTCTATGGTACTCCTATTCCGAATGCACACGACAGTAGCGCCAAGACGGAATAAAATAACAAATGTAAAAATACTAGTTCCTGATTGTTGTCAGTTTTAGGAAATGTGGTAGGTAGGTAGGTAGGTAGGTAGGTAGGTAGGTAGGTAGGTCTGGTAGGTTTTAGGAAATTGATTTACTATTAAATATCTTAAGAACGGGTCACTAACGTATTTTAAGTCGAAAAACGCTCGACATGTTTCACTCCGTACCGTCCGTCCGTTGTTATTAAAATTGATTCACTGTTGAAAGATCTTTTATGTTTTTTTAATGTTAAGACTAGATTGGATTAGATTTATTTATTTCATAACACAGATTACATTATAAATTGCAGGCATATCAATCTACAAGAATTCATTCATTCAAGTTTTATTCAGTATTCCATTAATAATTGATAGTACCGAACCAAACGGATTCGGTATGTGCTTCCCCATATTTTATTAAACTACGCTGTATATACAGTCGACGTCAAAGAATTCGGATATGTTTACACTTTTGCACCCTACTCCTTTGTAATAAGGCGAAAAGTGTAAACATATTTTTGACGTCGACGTAAGAGTACGATTAGTACGATTTATTCCACAATAAGATTTCTTATATTCGTTTGACCCTTACTAGAATAATCATTACTGGTTTAGGGGGATTCCACGAGACTGTCGCTTACATAACGCTTTTTGCCTTGTATGGCAGCTACCTCAATAAAATACGTGAATCTCGAGAATATACTGCCAATTTGTTAGCCAAGTCATGAAATATTACCTGACCCAATATCGCTTACTCAGCATTTCCAGAAGTATTAGAAGAATTGCGTTATGTAAACGACAGTCTCGTAGAATGCCCCTTTACTGGTTTAAGGATGACTCACGTTAGACCGGGCCGTGTCCGACCCGGAGCTTCCGGCGCATTGTTTTCTATGCAAAGTATCACGTGACCGCCTGTCATGTCATAGAAAAGTAAGCGCCGGAAGCTCCGGTCTGGACACGGCCCGGTCTAACGTGAGTCATCCTTTACTGTGCAAACTTTTCTTGTGAGCTCCGGTAATTTGATATCGGAAGACAATTTTTCCAAGACACGAGCTGTGCCTTTGGTATGCAAATCTATGTTAATCTGCTATTTTCGTGTTTAATTTCGCCTGGCCACATTTCTCGAATGAATATTGTCTCGTAAATCAGTCGCCGCTGTTTTTCTTGGAGCCACCGCGTGTTTTGTTTAGGATCACGCACACCGGACTGTTGCTTCATATTGTGATTTACAACTCCTGGATTCACTAGTTGGAATTATAGTGGGATTATGTTCAAGGGCTTGGGTTGAAATAAGTTTTCAATTTTTACGAAGCATGTAAAACTATGAAGAGCCAACAGGAGTGATCATTTCTCCATACAAACGTACTCGATTGTTTCCTCCGTGGGTTTTGATGCTAAAGCAATGATTTTTTCAACACAGTGTGTCGGACCGTTTTGCTTTTTTTGATATTTTTGTTTTTTAAGGCGCTAGAGCCCCTCAAAAATGGCCAAAATGGCCTAATTGACGAATAGAAGAGTAGTATTCAAAACTGATATCAATTAGCCGAAAAAGCAAAACGGTCCGACACAGATAATTTCATAATCATTTAGATTTCCAAGTTTGGTTAGGATTGGTTAAATTTTGGAGGAGGAAACAGTCGAGTACGAAACCTCGATTTTTGAGATTTTTACGCAGGATTTTTCGCCTTGTCCTTATCGCACTAGTTTTAGGAGCCGCTTCCGTTAACGAGACGGGTATATTTACCTAAACTATTTGAAACTCAGCTCCAGTTTCGTCTTAAATTGTCATAACGGCGTAAAACAGTATTAAAATCAGTGTACTGACGATGTCATATTTAATGACAGTGATAATGACAGTGTCTCCCTCTTTCAATGGCGTGGTGTCAAATAATAACACTATATAAATTTAACACGTGTATAAAGCCATCCATAATATGCCTGTTACAAGTATACCTACACTTGGCTAGTTCACTGGATTACAGTAGAATTGTGTTCAAAGACCCGGGTTGAGTGAAAAAAAAAATCTTAAATTTTATTCTGGAGTGTTCAAATGTTAGTTTCATAAAACTAATATCTTTGAGCGAATAACACGCGTATTCGGGAAACGAGATACGTGAGCTAATAGATCTTGAAACGATATGGATTAGATATGTCAGTGTCAAAAGTGACATTTTTCTTTGAATAAACGTCACATTTGACACTGGCATATCTAATCCATATCGTTTCAAGATCTATTAGCTGACGTATCTTAAAGTTCGAATAGGGCCGTGATATTTTTCTTTAAATATTTTTAACCATGGCGCACGGAACAAAAAATATTTAGAAGCACGAGTTCCACAGTAGGTAATTGTGTGTATTCTTGTCTGTGTTTCACTTTTCAGGAACACGAGTTGGAAATATTTTTTGTGATATTACTAAGATACACACAATTATTATTCGTTCACCTAAGTGAATAAAATAAATAATCTAATTACGATTACCAACTTAATAATACTTCAACGAGTCTTATCGCTTTTCCCGATTATATTTAGTAATACCTACTAAATTACTTACCAAAAATATAAAGCCGTTTTTAAACGACCCATATGACACGGAGGGAAGAGTAATTATTGTTATTCTAATGGTTCTACATTCCCCATTGTAAGGAGTCCAGCATCGAAGCCTTGATTAATGATTGTGCAGTGAGGGGCAGCGCGGGCTCGGATGCACAGGGAGCGAGTCATTTTAAAGAATGTATTTTTAATAAATTTGTTTTAGCTATGCTTAAGGCAAAGAGAATTTAGACTTGAGGAATATCGTCAAAGTAAATTATTACATATACCAAATTTAACACATATCAGTGAAAAAATAAGGATCAAGGTCAAATGGCGTTCTAAAAGTGTTAATCATTTGTGTCGAAAGATGGCAGTAAATGTACTGGCTTCGTAATTTACTTTGACAATATTCCTCTATTTCAAATTCTCTGGACAGCTCACTAGACCGGTGATATGTATTATTTTATATCATTCGAACCTTATGAACTCATTGTGTCGAACCATTTCGTAACTATACTTTTAAGGAACTTCAAATAGCGATAGCATCTTACATGGTTTTCTCTATATAAAATCAATCATCACCGTAACCTAAACCTCGTTTTTCAACTTAAAATACGTGAGTGACCCGTTCTTAATATATTTAATATAGTTTTAGGTGTGTGTTTGATTTTATTTTTGTTTTTGACATGATGTACGTTTACACCGTATTAAACGGTCTGAATCTGAATCTGAGAAGCAAGGAGTTTTAAAGTATTTTCATAGGCAAACTGATTTACCATATATGTATTTCGAATTTCGATGAATTGTATACACAAATGAATATCCAAAAGCACTTATCAACTTTTTTTTTTAAATATAACTTGCTCTCAGTGTACCGGGCCAGTGATGGTATCGCCGCATAACGCCGCGAGAGATTACTGCGCGTGTTTGCAGCGGCCTATGGAGCCGGACCCGCCTGGAACCCCCTACATTTCTGATAACAGCTGATCAACGATATATTTTTAATCGTTTCAGCTTACTTTAGTATAATATTTTTTGTAATCAGCTAGTAATGAAATTTGCTATCTGAATATATAGTGTAGGTAAGGTAATTAGGTATCTAATAGGTACCTTTAAACGAGTTATGCTTGTTTTTTATACATATTATTATATATTTCGGGGATCTCGGAAACGGCTTTCGATGAAATTTGTTATATGAGGGTTTTCGGGGGAGATGAATCGATCTCTTATCTCTAAGAAAACGCGCATTTTTGAGTTATCATATGTTTTCCGAGCAAAGCTCGGTCTCCCAGATATTATGCTGTAATTACAGATTTCCTTCTTTCTACGAAAAAAATGAAAAAATACCTTACGAACCACGTGCTTCGTCAACTCCAAACTATTAGATACCGTATTTTATAAAGCAAATACCACGTTTTTTGCCGAATTAAAAAAGCAGCAGTCACAAAAGTTCTAAATGGCATTAAATAAAAAGTCAATACAAGCAAAGGGATGAAGAGCGTTACGCTTTGTTTCTTAACAACCTTATCTTTCCTTTGCGATGCCGATGTTTTATTTAAGCCTCTTTTTTAGCCGTAATTATCCTTAAATATCTCATTGTCCTATTTTTAAGCTTTGTTGTGAAATATTGGTCAAGGTTGTGCAAAACAATGATGTCGCAAGTTTTTTGCGAAAACGAAGGGTGCTGTAAAGCGAACAGATTTTCGGAAACTTAGAACTTTCTAAAATGATGCTTTTATTTTGTTGAAAAAAAAGACTGATCGAAAGCCAGGGATATCAATCTCAAAAAGCTCAATGCTTTTTCTACAAGGCAATTGATTTTTATAAAGTCTAACTCTAAATGGCTGTTTTTTTTAAATAAAAGACCGAACTTGGCCATAACATGGTGACAACACAGAGTACATAGATATAACCACATTTGTGCAAAAAACGAGAATAATAAAAAAATGTATGTACGAGAACGAGTTATGTAGAGTTATGTTATTTCAAACAATAAGTAGGTATTTAATATAGAATATCATGTTCTTGACACAAAATTAACGCTATAATGACTAAAAATTTTCCTTTTTTCCTTATTACAATTTCAAATATGTACGTTTAATATTCCAACGAACCGAACTTTAGCCACAAGTACCTACAACAGTAGAAACAGCATCTCATTCACTTTTATCACTGTGTCAATAAGCAGTAGCACAATCCAACGATACCGTAGTTTTATGTAAATTTTACGTTTACAATATTTGTGCTAACAACGTTTCAACGGTACTCCCTTACCGTTCCGAGGCCATAAATCTCCGATCAGCGAGAGAACCGTTGCCAAGTTGACAAAATAATGGAACGAAACAATGTTCCGATTATTGTTCAATTGTCAACATTAGGTGAGACTGACTTGCTTTTGTTTTTCTTTGTCAACAAATTATGAGCGGATGCTGCGTGTGTCTTGGACGTGAACGCTTATTGACACATGAAAAGCATACCTAATCGACGCTTATCATTAACAGTGACACAACTCAAAATTAAATGCTATTGCATTTAATATTCTATCTTTTACTGGTAAGATTTAAAATCGAATGGCATTTCATTTTGTTTTGTGTCACTATTCATGATAAGCAACGTAATGTCTTGAAAAGTTTAAAGAGTCCGGCCATGTTAAGTTTTCATACCCAGTATATGTAGACCTTATAGAGATATGTATGCATTCTTACAGCCAAGTTTGTGTAAAAGTTATCGTGCTTATAGATTCACAATTTTGCATGTCTGGTCTGGAAACATCAAAAATTATTTGCACTACCATTGAAATCGTGGTATATTTGTACATTTTGTTTTACGTGACCAATATCACCTACCATTGTCGTGCATTTATATTATGCAGGTAAATTCTAGAAGTTACTTTGCACTGTTCCAAAACAGATAACCGAGTTTCAGTCGGGAATTCGCAAACGCCAGAAGCAGGTAGATCCGTTTATGACGCGGCATCTTCACAAGTCGCGCGATTTTTAGAAAGTTTATTGTTTTAACACCCCCAATAAAACAGCAAAACATGTTTGTATTTCGTAAAGAAGCCGCCTTCTGTTTACTTTACTACCTAGTCTACCGACACGTTTGACGCGCCGCCGTCTTAGATATTTACAATAGTGCACGTGGGCATAAATACTAGTTATTAGAAAAGAGCATGCTGTTCAGTGTAGTAGCATTTGTTTTATTGGACCCTTTGGATTTTAGTTTAGATAACGATAATAACCGTCAGTCGAAATAGCTTGTCGTTCAGGTATAGGTGCAGAAGAAAATACAATTTTGTGAGCAAAGCTTGCCACTGTAAAAACAAAATTTTAGGTAGAAATAATATTTTTTGCAGAAATTCTGTCGACGTGCAATTTCATACATTGAAGGAAGGATTTTTTTGGGTTCGTCTAAGCTGAGCTAGTCAGTACAAAGCCGACGCGACAGATGTCAAAAACCTTTTTTGCGCAAACCATAAATTAAATAAAAAGATCCAAAGTAAATACCAGCGTTAAGGCCCGCGGCAAAACCAAATACAATATTCTGAATAAGCCATCGATTGATTTCATAAGATTAATGGTGTTACATTGTCAGCGGCACTGTATGACGGGAAAGGTCGAATTTGCGCAAGCGAAATGTGTTTTATGCCCCTTTACATAAGAACTAACAAGCCTCATTTTTGAAATCTTTTTTAGTTGACGGAGCAATGAATGGTGCAGTGTTTATCAAAGCTTCTCTCCAAAATTCAACTTTATAGTTCTTGAGATAAAGTTCTTAATCCATCGCAGTAGGTTTAATACTTAGGATGTTACGGTCTTGTGTTGGATGTTACGATTGAAATAGGTTTTAGAATTCAGTGTGAAATTGAAATTAAACTTTTTTATCGTCAGTAGGGTACAAGGTGGAATATTGCTATGGTTAATCTGATCATTAAATATTTATTTGTTAGGCCTCATAAACCTATATTTTTATTTAGATTGAGCTTTAATTTTAATGGTTTTAAAAGTTAATGGATTGAAGCAAATATTTTGGGCAAATTATTTGCTCAAAGAGTGCATGATTTATTTGACACGAACAGGCAGTTCAATTTAAAAGTGTTGTTTGTTAGTTATCTCGGTGTTTAATGTTGAAGATTATAACATTTTGGTTTGGTATCTTAATTATAATGACTCATGAATATCATGATGGACATAACTTATAGTTATAGTTTTGGCATAGCTATGTCTTTTAGTCTAAACTATAATAAAAGATGTTCTATATCTATTTTAACGTGTACATTTTTTATTATTTTTCATCAGAAATATATACATATGACGTTTTGCTACCGCCGAACTCCGAAATTTGCTGACTAATTTAAAAACAAATAGCGTACATAATAATATGTAAAACCATGGACCTACAAAAAAGAGCCATGCAATTCGTTTTCAATTTCGTTGGTTTTAAAGAGGAACTGGTATGTAGGTACAAAAGTTCTATTTCAATTTCCCTTTCTCTAATTCCTTTCACATAATTTAGATGAAAACTAATAAAGGCCGTTTCACAAAGCCGTGGGTGTATGCATGTAGGATTGTATTGTGGACAGATGCGAGGTCGGGAGGTGTGTGACAAAGCGCGCATATGTCGCGCGCGTCGCTATTGGGCGTTGAAAAACGCGAACGTAGCGTGACTTTGCACTTTAAGTGTGTGTTAGGTATAAAGAACATGTAATTCGAGACGTTGACGTTTCAAGGGAAATATTTATATTACTTGCAAGTCTTGCGACTGAAACTGTCGTGAAATCGTAAATTGTTTGGTGATAAAACTATGGTGATAATATACCTCTGACACTTTTTAAAAACCTTCATAGATATCATGAAATGTGTGGTACCTATATTCCTAATTTATATTCGCACTAGATAATCAGTTACCTATTTGAAACCAGTTTATTAAAAAAATATATTAAACTTGTTTAAATAAATATTTCAAATTTATTTTACCTAAGTATACTCGTAAGTAACAGTCGTTTCGCGTCTATTCTCTTTGCGCGCATCAACCAAGTACTTAGTAAAACCAGTATAACATGATCTATACAACCATAAATAACTGAATTTGATTTAACACTGGTTTTCCCGAACGATAAAACGCTAGGGCTCATTAACCGATCGTGCTTCTACTGTGTTAGTTGTTATTGACTCTACGTCAATAACAAGCTCTTTTTAGGTGATTTCCCTTAGGTATTGCTAAGGTAAACGCCTTAATATTTGATAATCAAACTCTAATAGTTGTGGTTCGGTTTGTTAGCTGAATTACCAAGACTTTAGGTTGAAATTAGCAACTATCAGATTACTACATTTACTACCAAGCACGTTATTGGTCTCTAGTCAAGCCCTCTGACTTTCAAATCGTTCGTCACATGGTGATATTTGAAGGCGCAACAGCCTCGGAGTCGCACGCGCAAGGCCGCATACTGCGCTTTTGTGCGACCCCCGATTGAACTGTTACGAGATGAGATATGTTCTACACGAACGGGCTATACAGGGTGCTTGTCCGGCTTCTGTGAGTGTGAAACGGTACTGGGGTATCGCTTTGTGAGGCCGGCCGTTAACATATTTGGTGTAAGTAACTTCTTGCAACTAGATATGCAAGTCTTGGTATATTGGTTAGCACAAGAGCCCGACTTATGGGATACGTACTACCTATAATAAGTATACACCATACGTACCTATACGTACTATATCAGCTTCTACTTTGGTATAATTGTCACAAAACCTAGTAGGTATCTACACCTAAGTGAAGAACGTGTCTAAAAACCTCACTTAATTTTTAGCACCTGAGCGATATTTTTTATTTAATAGTGACTTAGATAATAGAGTAAATAGTATACCAAATCAACGAAATTAATTAGCAACGTGGTCTGTTGGTTGAGCTGTAAAAATTTAAAGTCAGTTTGTGTAATACCGTGTCATGTAGGTATTTATCTATAAAAAAAGCAAAACTGAATGTAGCTTAACCTTGTTTGGTTATCAGACCTTAAGAAATCAGAAAGTATGTACCTTAATTAATAATCAATAGAAAATGACCGCACATAATCATTTGAATTCGTTTTCCCTTATTTGGTTTAGGTAGGTACTTTATTTTACTTGACTCGACCACAAAATTGAGCATTAAATATTTAACGCCCTGTATAAAGTGCAATCGCCAGCGCAGCGCAAAAACGCGGCTTTACACTAAACCAATAATAGAATAAAATCAATCTATACACCCTCTCCACGCACACCACCACACATCAATCAATGATTTTCCTATCCCTACACACGCTCACATAGCTAATCCAAAATCGGCTATCGGCAATATTGGCATTGTAAACATTTATAGGATATTTGCAAACTATTTCGACAAACGCCAAAACTACACCCGTCCCTTTCTTACATCCGAGGGCGAATCAATCGGGAGCTAGTGAAAGCGAGATGGGGAGATCGGGTTTACAACTTCGCAGAGGGACAATGGCGACGCTATTGTTGAATGTACCCCAAACTTTTTTTAGGTCACATAAAAGTATTACAGGGGACGTGCTGCCTGCATTCACTTATTGCATTCGTTTCGCAGTCAACATAGAAGAAGGATCGTCGCCCACGCAGTCCGGTTTAGTGCTAAATCTATGCAGTGATCTAGTGACAGTGAGTGGATAAGTGAAACATGACGTCAGCGGCCACTACTAATCGTGCGCATGACATGTGGAACAATTGTGCCGACACGATCAATCAAGGTGACTTACAAACGAAACAATACAATTACAAACCTATGATGCCAAACTTGTATAGTTACCAAAACAATGCTTACAGTGCTAACGCAGACTATTATCCCCCGTACGCGCAAAGTGCTGACTTTTACAAAGCTTACGGCGGTAACGAGCAAACCGATACTGTAGTTAAATCCGAGCCGAATTGGCACAACTATCATTCTAATTACACAGATAGTCATGCTAACATGGAAATGGTGAACAGATGGAGAGAAATGAATTATTATAGACAGCAACATCAGAATCCCTACGGATATGACCAAAGAAGTAACACAATGGCTAATCAAGTGACTTTAGATAGCGCGGAGAGAGAGGACACTCGATCGATCAATTCACCAGGTCAGTGCAGTTTACCAGAAACCAGCTACGGCTCGCCGCAAAGTGTTACTAGTGCTAAGCCAGCCAGCCCTGAGACAGATTCAGGAAAGCTTCGGGCGCTGCTGTCAAAACCAAAGAAAAATGAACCATACAAATCATACACGCAAGAAATATTGCAACGAATGATGAACCAAGCGGATCCAATCACGGACTGGGAAAAAAAGAACGAAATTAAAGCGGATAAGGAATGCAATTTGTCGCAATTTCATGGTGGATACGAGGCGGAAGGTCAGACGTCAGTCAAGAGTGCTGGTGGGGCGGCGAAAGAAGCGCCGTCATCGGGAGCCGACTGTCAGGACGTGACGAGGGTCGAGCCAGGCGGGGACAATGCGGATTACGCCGATACCAAGATGGCCGCTGCAGCCGATGTGCAAGGATTCTACCCATGGATGAAAACTATTGGCGGTATATAACTTACTATTCAATACTTTTTATTGTATAACAACTGTAAAAAAATTACCTATAAGAATATTATACTAAACTACATAAATATTAGACGTAACTTAGTGTTATATTTTTTTAATACTTAATTCAATCTATGACTTCAATAAGTGTTGTAATTTAACAATGACAAATTGGTTATTGTTTGGACGTCTTATGGCTGAGATGATGATGATGATGAATTGGTTATTAATTTTGTATTTCTTTTGTTACAGGTGATGACAAAAAGGAGGGGTCTAAAAGGACAAGGCAGACTTACACACGGTTCCAAACGTTGGAATTGGAAAAGGAGTTCCACTTCAACAAATACTTATCGAGACGGCGAAGGATAGAGGTCTCCCACGCCCTCGGCCTGACCGAAAGGCAAATCAAGATCTGGTTCCAAAACCGAAGAATGAAAGCGAAAAAAGATGGAAAACTAAACGCTTCTCCAGATCCGTATGGCGCTGAAGAAATAGGTGCTACAGCTTTAGGCAATATGCCCGAATATATGGATACCAGGCAGATGCCTTTAGACTATCCTGGATATCATATGGGTAATGGCCCACAGGCAAACCTGGCACATATGCCAGCGATACCGCAGAATTGTATGATGCCGCCGTATAATGTGCCTAAAATGTGACCCGTAAAATAATTATAGTAACAACTGGTTTGTAAATTCCATTATTCTGGCTTTTAACGTAAAATATAAAACCAACTTTACATCAATGTATGTGCATGCGCTGAACTCGGCGTATTGGGGTCAAATTGATATATTATTTAACGTTAGAAGTTTAACACGCGTATTGCAATTACATATTTAAAAAAAATCTTAATTTGATGTAAAAAAGTGACCAATATAAATATACCATGCATATGCAAACGATATGCATATGCATGGTATAGGGAAATATTTAGGGTAATTAATTAGGTACCTACTTAATATAAAAACAAAGATTACCTATGCTTATTTTAATGGCCACAACTTAGATTGATTACTTGATTATTAACTAAGTAGAGGTTAGTAGTTGATCGATTTCTTCAATACTTATTTGATTATCGAAATGCATATGACTACCAGTTTTAAGTATTTCATTTAGAAATGTAGTAAGTACCTACCTAACAATTATTTAATTTGTAAAATTTATTATCTTCTTGATTTGTTGTTTACAAAACAATTTATTTTCAGATGGCTTTCCGTATAAAAACTTTTTTTTTGTAATAACGATCCATATCATATGATTTATTACGTGGACTCGTAACCATATTTAATAATGTTTGTAAATATAATTTTAAGATATTGCCTAAGTTTTGAACATAAAATCTAAAATGCGATGTAAATAATAATTATAAGAAAAAGGGTTCCTATTAATATAAGTTATATAACATATCCTAGCCTAGTGAAATATTTTATGGAGTATTTTTAAGGATGATTATTTATGAATGATATTTTTGTACTTCTCTAGTCATTTCAAGGGCGCTAAAATAAAGAGGAGTTTTGATTCCTGAATTTAAAAAAGTCTGTATTTATTTCCTCTAGTATCTCAATATTTATGTACCTACCTAATGCATTTTAATGCAGGCTCCGCTATAGAGTACCTACCTACCTATCTACCACTGAATAGCCATTTTTTTTTAAACTGTTAATAAACAAAAAAATATATAAACCCGTATCCATTTACTTGTACGTTCCCCGCAAAAATTTTGTAATTAGGTATCTCCGTCAACTCTGTGTATCGAATACTGATTATTAAGCTGCTATTAGCTAGATATAAGTAGTTTATAAACTTAACGCAGCATTTTAAATCTTATTACTATCTTTCTTTATAAGCTTCAACTGATATTGCGAAACAAAAGCGACTACAAAAACATGCCTTTGCAAATTTCCGAAAACTACCTACTTCTGACGGGCATTCATTTAAAATCTAAGGCCCAAACGACGTAACAGAGATATTGTACAAACCAGGGACCTTAATCGAATGACTTAAAGACTATATTCAACTGTCAAACCCAGTTTTAACACTGTATCCCTTTCGGCATAGTTGCAAAGGGTTTAAACACTGCAAGCTCATTGCTCTCTAGGGATATCGAATGTTGACGGAAATTTTGACATGTTTTGACTGCCGACTTTGAATATTTCGCTTAGTAATCCTGTAAAGGGTTTGGGCTACTTGAATTGTGAGTTTTTGTTAAGCGATTTACGGAGTTAATCGTGTTATACATACAAGGATAAATTGCAAACAAAGTGCAAAAAATACGAGAAATTTCATGAGTTTATACGAGAATTAGTGATGTGATGAGTTCATTCGTGCTCCCTGATATATTACCAAAGTACCTACATTCAATTCAAACGTTCCCTACTCTCCTCCTTAATATTATCATCGCTTTTATGGTTTTTAAAGCAATTTAATTTGAATTTTATATAATACAAAATAAAATAAATTGTAATGGAGAAAGTTACTAAATAAAATCTTCCAATACTTTGGATCTGTCGCAATTTTCTTTGTGCTGTCCCATGGTATTTTTGTGTGAAACACCGTGAAACTAACACATGCTTTGAAATTTTAACGACCGGTCTGGCCTAGAGTAGACTGCCTATGAAGCCAATGGTCCCGGGTACAAATCCTAGTAAGGGCATTTATTTGTGTGATGAGCACAAATATTTGTTCCTGAGTCATGGATGTTTTCTATGTATTTAAGTACATATTTGTATATGTTATTGTCTGAGTACCCCGAACGCAAGCTTTCTTGAGCTTACCGCGGGGCTTAGTCAATTTGTGTAAAAAATGTCCTATAATATTTATTTATGCTTATGGTGTGCAATGTTGAACGGTAGATTACAAAAAAAAAACTTTTAACACTAAACTTATGCATAATAAAGTAAACTATTCTAGGTTAAATTGCCTAGGCTAAATGGTAGCCCGAATGGGTTGGTAAAATAGGAAATATTCTTTTTATTTTTTTTTAATCATAGATTTTTAAGGATAACACAAAATGAATGTATATAATTTAAAAAAAAATTAAGGTTTAATCCTTATTAATACAAATGTTGGACCCGTTCGGCTTTCAGATATTTTAAGCAAAAATGTATTTTATATGTTACGGTGTACAGATAATATCTTTTTTCATTTATATCTGACAGATATAAATGAAAATTAGGGGTAAAACAAACTCAATATAGTCAAACAACCTTTTCTCAAGTCGGTTAAAAATATAACCTGCGGTAAAAATTAATGTAGGCCATTAGAGCAACAGTTTGCAAAATCCGCACCTAACTTCATAGCGATCGGACCCTTCCTTTAGAAAGTTGACCCTCCATTCTATTCAATAGACAAACACAATACGACGTGCGAGAGGGATATCAATATTACCCAGACAAGTGCTAGGGAGAGAGGTAAATACAGCATCCCTTTGTATAAGGGTAGACCCTCAATACGCTTGCGTGGACATTCTACCAAAATGGCTGCTTGAGCACAGTGTTTATTTCGATATTGTTTGTTCTATTTTCTATTGGATTACTGAAACAATTTAAATAACAGTTGATTAAATTTGATTTCGTATAGGTTTAGCATTTTTTTAGTTAATAATAAGTTGGTATTATGAAGAAAGTTCTGACGGCAACCAACAAGGTAAGTTACGTGTGTTATTTTTCTGCTTACAATAATTATGAATTTTACATTAAGTAAATTAATATAAATGCTCTCTCTTTGTTGACTGAGTAAAGTTAAAATTTGATAAATATCGGTAGATATTTTTTAATTTTTTTTAGTCGCGAAAAATTTTGTTACTAAATTACCGCCATCTATATTTTTACTTTGCAACTACATTCATGAGTCATGACTTTATTTGTCTTGGTGAGATCATTTTTTACATCGGTAACTAGGAAATAGTTATGAATTATTTTATTTCACTGTATCAAAAGTTCTACCATAATTGTTTCTTTTTTGTTCCTTCTCTTTCGTCTTACCATCAATACGGCAACAACACCTCAATACATTTTACCAAATTACTGCTCCTGTTTATGAAACCAACTAGTAATCAATTTTGTGTCTTAATCCAACGCAATAACATCGTTCTATTGAGTCGCTCTGGTTTTCCTTCGGCAAATTCAAATTTGTAGATCAACACATTGAGCAGTTCGCTTGAATGTAGACTCTAATTAATCCTAGTCGAATGAGGCTGCCTTCATTGACGACGGATCAAAAGAAACCTCCTAATGGATATTTGAATACGACTATAGTTCTTTGGGTCCGGAATCGGCGTTGTATGCGTCAGGGCTTAGGAATGGGACCGACAACGTAGTTGCTTGTTTTATTTATTTGAGGCTCAATTTACCTAATTCTAACCTACCTTAGAGACTAATACTTTCATTATTAAAACTATTTTATGTCGAAAAACGCTCGACATATTTAACTTTAGCTTGCGTGCGTGAGTGACCGGTTCTTAATATATTTAATATGTCTATGTCTCACGGAAGTTTTGTTCACAGAAATTTTTAAAAACTACATGCCGTCACTACGTAGCTTGACAATTTGGAAAGTAATCTTTACCTGCTTTGAATAATTTGAGCTGCCATCAATATGTATATAAACTGAATACCTATACTAATAGCACCGGAATCCTAATTCTTACAACATAGATTTTGATATCCTAGAATTTCTTAAGTATTACATAATGTATTTTATATAAAAAGCATTTAACACTGGCCTAGCCTGGCTAGATTATCGCAATTGACAGATCATCGAAGGTCTTTAATTAAAATGTTATAATCATTAATAAATATCCACTTTGCGAATTTCAAATACGTTTGGTAACACATTTCAACAGGGCAATTAATTACTTATACTATTTCAAGTGCATAATCTACGCGGCTGAAAAATACTTGCCTAGTCAATGCCTGCTTCACTAAATCGAGTGCCACATTAGGCGAACCAACGTTAGTGAGCCCTTGAGTTACACATATATATTAGTGGTTAAGAGATCATACTTGTTTTGGTTTATCAGAAGTTACGTGCTTGCAAGCAATGTGAATAATATGCTTGTTATCTAAAGTAGGCAAGGTCACCACGTGGTCTATTCGGCTTGCTTTGATTACCAAGTTATCAATACTCGTAAATTAAGAGTAATTATGTGTAATAAACAATTAATATTTCCTTTAAATACGTTTCAAAGAGATAGATAGTCGTAGGTTTTCTTTGATGTTTGATTGTTGGTTTTACATAAACTATTTTTAGTTTTAGTTTGTGTATTAGGGACTGTAATAGAACATGGAACTAAAGTAATATAATTTCCGAACTAATATTCGTTTCTACCCTAGTGTAGTTAGCGCAACAAAAGCTTAAAAAGAACAGTCAGATCGCGGTACCTATTTAATTGACGCAAAAGAACTTTAATTTAAAAGCAATATGGATGTAAAACAATAAATGCGGTGTTAGTTAATTTAAGAATGATTTTTTATTAGTGGGATTTATACTTATATATGTATTAGAAAATAATTACTCTTGCACGTAACCTTTTTTAAGACTGAAACAGTCAGTATTCCGAAATAACATTTTCATACATAGTAGTTATTGTCCGAGTTTCCATGCCCTACTACTTACATGCAAAATATTTACATGAAGATATAATAATGTTATAATTTTCCGACCCGATATGGAACAGTTTCGTACGCTGGTCACCAAAATCCTTACCAAAAATTTTAATCGTTTCGACCCTTGGGCCTACATAGCTACATTGATCAGCGGATCTGCTTTCGAACGTCGCCAGTGGAGCGTTCTTGATAAATGATGCCGGGACAATGTGAGTGCAGAATCTTTTGTCAATCGTTTTTGTATGGACTGATGTTTCTGTGACGTGCCTGTGACGCGGGACTGTAGGCTTCTATGTGGGCAGGTGCGATCTATGCAATTATGTACCGGTACCTACGATATTTTTCGCATATAACGTTGTTTTTTTAATAGAGTTTGAAAATGTCTAGAAAAGCTGTTTAATGCCATCATTATTGCAACAACAACGTAGGTTATTGTAGGTATGACGTACAATTTTTTTTTAATCACTGAAAGTTCACTAGATCGGATGAATACGAGTGCATGAAGTAATTGGATAAAGACAAATAATGTCAATGTTGATAGTTGAAAGGAACTTTAGTTCTAACAAAATTTGTTAGAACTAAAGTTAATTGATTAACATCGCTTAGAGCCTTAGACCTTGGGAGATTAATAAATCTGGCTATGATATTTGGACTTTGCGACGTACCTACGTCGTAGGGAGTCTTATTAAGTCCAATTTTGAATTTAAAATTATATTTATTATTGAAAAGCGCAATCAGAAATACCCATACTAGTTTCAAGTTAATTGTCATCTACAAAAACCAACACAGACGTGCAACCTCTCAGTACTTACTCGTTACGTTCTCTCGCCATATTTATTTTATACCCATCGATTATTGATCGACTCATGTATTTCCGTTTATTCTGAGCACACGACAGCTGAGTTCAAACATTAAACTTGACCAGTGTTCTTGCAACTTCTACACTACAAATAGGTATAAGTATAATGAAAGAGTAATCGGTAACCTAGCCCACCTACCTAAAACTTTTCTTGGCAAAAACGAGTAAGTACCTACTACTTATTTGACAAAATTAATTAATAGATAACAGATATACTTATATGTTGATATATATTTCATTTTATCAATCATTCCATTCCATTCCATTTCATTCCATTCCATTCCATTTCATTCCATTCCACATTTCATTCCATTCCATTCCATTTCATTCCATTCTATTCCATTTTCGGAAAGCACACAGTCACAGTTGCACAGTCACATTGATAGTGTGACTGATAGCGCGATTCGAAATTTTATTTGAAGAAACGTCACTTTTGACACTGATATATATTCGATCCATATCGTATCTAGACCTAATATTTGACGTATCTTAACCCTTTACTAGGCTGACAGTTCAAAAATAACAATCGAATGTCAGTCTTACTGATCGAAAATAGAACACATGTTTGAAGTGCCGTATGTGGGAAATATATATCCCTTAGCCTGGTAAAGGGTTAACGTTCGAATTGGGTCGTGAGTGTTCGACTCGCTGTCATTCGGTATGCGATTGGAATCAAAACTTGATCGTTTCGCCACCGTTTAATGACGGTTATTATAATATTGCAATTTAACGCCCTCACCAAATCAGTAATGACTTAATTTTGAACTTTCATGTTTTTAACATAATTCCGAGGCTTCTGAAATTGCGGCCGACTTAATTGTGCATTTAATGTGATACAGGCGTTTTATATTGGTGAGGAAAACTTATTTTTTATGGATAATAATGTCTAATAAGTACATTATATACATGATGAGCATTTTAAAAATGTATTTTAAGTGGCGAGTTTAATAGGATCTTTTTAAGAATATTTATTATGACTTGAGATCAATTTAAACATACCTGAATTAAATTTGAACACTAGAAACAACATTTCAAAAGAAAACGCGCTGACACGAAAATTAAATAACGTAAAATTAAAATAGGTAGGAATTATATATAGTTGATATACTTACATAGTTATATTCAGCCGATTTAAGAGCCGTTCAACGTGCACACTAGCGCCACAGCTAAATAATCATGGTTATTTAAATTTAACGAAAGATATTGAAAAAAGGGGGCCGCTACGTACTGAATTGTGTATTTAAGTACCTTTTGAATACATCATACTAGTTTTTATGTTGCTGGTTTCGTCAATCTAGGAACTCAAAACAAAAACGGCCGTTTTAACTTTGGACGCATAGATTGACGAATCCAGCAACATAAAAACTAGTTTAATGTATTCAAAAGATACTTATATACACAATACAGTACATAGCGGCCCCCTTTTTTCTATATATTTCGTTAAATTTAAATAATCACGATTATTTAGCTGTGGCGCTAGTGTGCACGTTGAAGGGCTCTTAAATTAGACCATCACAACTATCATGTTGTAACACTCAAATGAGGTTCTGATTTAGTTTTACCGTTATTCACAAAACTTTTCGGGCCTGATTTAGTTTAATTATGCTTTATCCCTTTCTTACAAATACATAAGTCAAAATGACAGAAAAAGACTAGGTAACGATTATAAGCTTATTGAGATTTGTATGAATATTATTATGAATAAGGGGGTTAATGTATAAAATTAAACTGTTGGAGCACAATTATCAAGTGGGGAGCAAACTACACATTTAACGGCACCATTCTTTTTGTTTTTAGCACGAAAAGTATTATTATCTTTACCTTTAAAAGTCTCGTCAATTCCATTGATCGTCAGTCTTATTTCAGATCAACCCGTACCTGACTAAAATATAATTTAATACGACGCCGCTCGGAACGGCCGACCAGTATCACTTGGTCCCTATTCTATTTAAGGTGTAGATGAATTTAAGTGTAGATTGGGTGTAGCGGGAGTTCGAGCTGCGGTGGCGGTGGCCGGCGTCAATGTCACTTATGTGTTTAACCCGGCGAGTGGATGGAGGAAATGATAGATGGCGCTCGGAGCGGCCCGTTGCGAATGTCTACGGGCTGTTTATAGAGCTGGTAGTACGATGTTTGTGTTTGATAAAAGTATTTACTGCTGTATTCGAACTTCAAGATATTCACAAGAGACGACACGTACTAGATCCATTCTAGATACGTTATAGTTTAGATATCAACTAGTTCTCTTTTGCAGCGCAATTCGGGCAACCAATGTCACTTTTACGTTAGATAGAGTAAGATATATATTAGATGTGAATTGGATCTCTAAGTCATATCCTGTGGAAACCGTTCAAGAGTATCTCCAGAATCGCGCAAATGTCAAATTTGACAGGTTCGATCTTAAACATTATCGTTATCGTATCTTGGTGATGTCTAAAAGATATCTAATAGATGTCTATTTCAAAACCCGAATCGGGCCCTTATTGAGGATAAATAACTGAAATGTCTAGTATACAAGCACAGGCTCCGCTGTGTCATCGTTTTTACATTGGTTTTGGGTTAATCCCCGCTTACTTCTACAAGTACAAATTAAATTCGGGTTTTGAACTCTTATAAAAGAGAGTTCTAAATTCAAGATACAATTTACATCAACAAATATTTGAATGATTTACTTTTACGTTTCGGTACCTACATATTCTGTTATGAACCTTTGTGTATTTCAAATAAGTCTGGTTATTGCCCCTTTTATATATTTTTTTCCTTCCAGCGCTACGGCTGCATGAGAAGCCGTGGCGGCCCAGATTATCCACTATAACTCCGCATTGGCACCGGAGGGGCATGTTTGTGGGGATAATTAAATACCTATTCGCTACAAAATTACCTGTTCATCATCTTCCTAGTTTAATCTTGTCTTTTTGCTACGACTCATGGGAGTAGATGACCTTTTAAAAACAATGGGTTTAAGATGATACACATAGGTATTTACTTATTTGGACAGTGTATGTTTCTATTCAGAAATAACAAATAACTATAAGTACTTACTATGTCCATGAATTTATCAGCTTATTTTATTCCACTGCTACAAGATTGCCCGATTGATGGATTCTATTGAGCACAATCCTTATAGGTATTTTTTTATATAATATTTATCTAGCGTAGCTCGAACCACTCTGTATAATTCCCATTTTCCCACCGTACTGTCGACCCTCCGCGCTCACGAAATTCCAAATTGTTTCTGACTGACAGCTAAATGTAAGTTAGCATTGTTCGAAAGACGCACAGGCTCGGCCGCCCTTTCTATAATTACATCCCTCTACAAAATAACCCTCTTGTTTTGGCTAAAGAAAATATTTGAATTTTTACCTTGAAGTTTTTAAAATATTTATGTATATACATTGTTGTTAAATCAACAAACTATTTGGCATTTATTAGAGTTCGTCTAAGTTTGCAGTAAAAGAATTCGGTAAAACCACCATAAAGTTATATTTAAAAAAAAATGTAAGGTGGTTTTACCTGATTTTATAATATAAGTAGGTTTATACTTTAATTACCTGCATGTAAAATTAAGTTGATGTAAAATAAATACTCCTTAAGTGATTTCATTTTAGAGAATCCTCGCAATTTTTTATTACAGCAGTATTTATTACAGTAGCGATCAAAAGTATTTTGACAAACGAACTTCTTTCAATTTGTTTATGAATAGGGTATATATTTAATCATTACGTTACGATTATATTTTATTCGCCCTTCATTTGTTACGTTTCCACTTAGATTACTAAAACTAAACAACAGACTTAGAATTAAAACTGATAATTTGCGCTACAGGTAGATCAAAAGTATTTTGACACTTTAATGAAATGCTTGTGCTGAACTGGCAAGGCGGTTAAAAAAAAACATTTCATTAATATTTAATGGCATATCCTCTGGCTTTCCTCACAGTAGTAAATCGAGACGGCATAGAGTCCCCTAACTTCTGTATATGATCATATAGTATGTTCGCCCATTCTGACTGAAGACCTTGGAAAAAACCCCTTTGTTTGAATTATTTCTGCACCTCACACTGGACGATCCAACGCTTTCTATAAAAGCTCTATAGCATTAAGATCAGTACCTTGACTAGGCCACTCAAAAACCTAGATTTTTTTGCATTAAAGAAGCCTTTACATGATCGGATTTGTGTTTGAGGTCGTTATCATGCTGAAAAACCCAGCGAAGTGGCATATTTTCTTTTGTATATGGTATCATTTGTGTGTAGAGTAAATTTTCATATACATATCGATCCATTATCCCATCAATTCGTACGGGAGGCCCGACTCCATGGCGAGAAAAATATCGCCAAGCCATTACGTTAGGGCCACCAATGCCACCAGGCTAGACTGGGTGGGTACCTGGTATCGCACAACGTGTCTTTTGTTATTTGGACGACGCACATACTTGATACCATCCGACGACATTAAATTAAACTTGCTTTCGTCACTCCATAAAGTTTTTGAGCAATCGGAACTTGTCCACAACTTGTCACGAATCGCGAATGCTAATTGGGATACCTTATTCTTTGCTGAAATATGTAATTTTTTTTAATGGGCGTCGACCATGTAATCCATGCTCTATTAAGAGTAGTTTAATAGTAAAAACAACAACCTTTACATTATAGTTATTTTTTTGTTAATTTTTAATTGTTACTGTACGCTTCCATGGGTGTTCTACTGAAATCTTTATTATTACACGATCAGTTGTAGAAGTCGTTTTTCGAGGACAACCGCTTCTATGCTTATTTGTGATGCAGTTTCGAGCCTTGAACTGCTTATTCCAGACAGAAATCAGATGCAGTGATACACCAAAAGTCCGCGAAACCTCAGCTTGCTACTTATCTGTCTAAAGTGCAGCCGCGCCAGCTTGCTTGAAATCGTTCGAATATGCTTTATGTTTGGCATATTAAGAGAAGTATTCAGATGTAATTACTTCCAAAATATTTAAATTCTGCGGCTCTGTTCTCAAAAAAATTGTAAAAAAGAACCGTGTCAAAATACTTTTGAACCCGTAAATTGTCATTTTTTGTTACCAAGTTTATATTTTCATTCGATGAAACTAAGCTTTTTACGTGTTTCAAGAAGCTTTTAAGCCATTGATTAAATTATCAAAAATTCATTTGAAAAAACTAATATGTTTCATACAATACCAAAGTTATTATCATTGTCAAAATACTTTTGGTCGCTACTGTACATTGAATTTTAACAGAAATATTACCTTAGGTGCCTATATGTTTCAAATAATGCAAATTTAAACAAGGTACTTCCACTTCATTCGATTTTCAGCTTCTTTATTTTATTTACAATGTAAACAGCTATTCCCACCATTTAAGACTTGTCTACACCCCTCAAATTCCAACATAATAAATGAAGTCCCTGACCGGTGTGAGCCCGCCCTAACGCCGCGGATTGACGGGCAAACAAAACAAAACTTTCAATGGAAATTCTCCTCAAGTTTGCAGACTTTTTTACCCGACACTGGGAAATCTCATTAGAGTACCCTTGTTTAACTTTTTGCTGTAGAATTACTTTAGAATAGCTGCATAGTTTATTTTTAAGTTTCTTTGTAGATGTAAATTTAATCGATGCTAAGCTATTTTTATATCCTAGATACAAAAACGACCGTTCCATTGGACAATTTGAATCCTAGTACCAGTTATTTGTGAGTTTATCAATATAACATGAATAGTTCCTGGTGTACTTTCGTTTGGGCTAAATACGTTTCACCAAATTTCACTTCCCAACAAACTTATCGCAATAGTTTCATTTCCCAAAGAAACCTTTAGCAAAGTTACACTTCGCATATAATTTATTTGGTCAAATTATCATTTGGCATGATTTTACTTTGTCAAATGTTATTAGGACAAAAACTTGTTTAGCAAACGTTTTTTACTGTCTAATATTATATTCCAAAAAGATGTTTGGTCAAAATTGTCACTTCGCAAATTTGACAAATATCTCTATTTAAATTTGTACTTTTTGTTATGTTAATATAGGTACGTTAAATTCTACGTAACTAATTTGGGCGGGTTGGGTTAGATTTGAACTGCGATCCTCACAAAAGGAAACCGCTATCAGAAAAGTGGGTTAGGTTAGGTTAGAACTGTGACCCTCACAGAATCGAAATGCTATTAGAAATGTGGGTTAGGTTAGGTTAGAACTGCGATCCTTACAGAAACGAAATACTATGTACTAGAAAAAGGTCATCGAAGTGGATTAATTAATTTAATCGAATAACGAGATGTAAAAAATTGCATGACATTTTTAACTAAAATGTGGTTTCAATATTGGTGGTTATTTACTATTTTTGGGTTACAATGATTACTTTGGTGTTATTTGCTTTAATAGAATAGCAAGATGTAAGAAATTTGGTTATCATTTTACATTAAAATGGAGTTTTAATTTTAGTGATCATTTACTACATATTTTTGGCAATAAGATTTTTTTTTCTTTTACATTACGTTTTACTATGTATATGTAATGATCAGTTAAATACCAGACAAATAAAATTCTGCAGCCTCCTCTCTATTGGTATGTAAATTGTATGCCATGCAATATTTTGGGACATGTAAGTTATGCTTAATGATACATTTGACTAAATAATACTTGGTCAAATGAAATTTGTCCAAGTAATTATTTGCTAAACAATAACTTGCCAAAAAAGACTATTGCTAACTGAAAATTTGCGATAAGTTGTTTTGCCAAACATTTTTTTGGGAAATGATAATTTGGGAAACATAGTTTGGGATGTGATACTTTGGGAAACGTTTTTGGCCCATTCGTTAGTAAACCATAGTTCCTGAATGGATGTAATCCCTATAAGTAGGTATACCTATGTTTATTGACGACCGGTCTGGCCTAGTGGGTAGTGACCCTGCCTGTGAAACCGATGGTACTGGGTTCGAATCCCGGTAAGGGCATTTATTAAATATTTGTTTCTCAGTCATTGGGTGTTTCCTATGTATAAGTATGTATTTATCTATGTATATCTTCGCTTAGCATCCATAGTACAACCTTTGCTTAGTTTGGTGCTAGGTTGATCTGTGTAAGATCCATGTATATCAACATACATTTTGGATCTAAGAAGAAAAACTTTTCCCACTAGATCCATTTTGGATCTATCGACTGGATCTAAAGAGAATGATTGTCGCTTAGCATCCATAGTACAACCTTTGCTTAGTTTGGTGCTAGGTTGATCTGTTTAAGATGTCCCCCAATATTTTTTTTTACGTATAGCGTCACCAATACCCACAGTACAAGCTGTGCTTAAAGCTGATTTTGGTGTGTAAGATTGTCCCCAATAATCTTTTCTCTTCATTGTTTCAGATCCTGAGGGACGACTTCTAAGCCCGCTAACTTCAGTCCAACTAGAACTTTAGTACTTAATTACTAGTTCACTGTCCTCGTGTAGACGTACCTTTATTTATAACAAAGAAAATGTTGTCCTTTTTATAATTATGCGGAGATATTATAACACTTATATTTAATTACGATTTTTGTTCGCAGTTTTGTGTTTTTAAGTTAATACGATAACAATATAAGTTTATTTTTTCGATGGTGCTATACATAGAATATTATTATGATATTGCCTCCTTTATAGTCGTGAGCTTGTAACGACATTAGTAGTCATATATTAGTATATGGTCGATTTTTTATCGCTTATATCTGTAAGTAAGACGTCCGCCGTAATCACATACGTACCTACTTACTGACGTGTTTATTATTTTATCGACAGCGATAAATGACAAAAACGCTACTATCATAGCCCTGCTGAAAGTGATAAATATTGCTATTGTCACCGATGTGAAATTGACTCCACGGTTTGTCAGGGCAGAGTGACTGATACGCCATTGATATTTTAAACAATTATTTTCTTTTTAATTAAAATGCTCAAAATTACTTGTTAGTTAAAAAAAATTTTGGTTATCTCATCATCATCATCTCAGCCGAAAGACTTTCACTGCTGGACAAATGCCTCAAGGTAAAGGTTAATTAGGTAATTTTAAAATATTAGAGAAATGAAATAACTAAGAAGTAAGTAAATAAACTAAGTTTTACAGACATTTTTGTCCTTCGACAGACCGACCAGTTATGGGTTCTAAATATGCTTGAAGCATTTTTATATTAACTCTACTTTTTTTAAATTTAAATCATGGATTTGTCGTAGAAGTTTACCAGATTAAGCGTCTGGACTGAGTAGGAGACAAATAAATAAATAAATACTTGAATGTATAGAAAGTAACCATGACTCAGGAACAAATATCTGTGTCATCACACAAATAAATGCCCTTACTGGGATTCGAACCCAGGACCATCGGCTTCACAGGCAGGGTCACTACCCACTGAGCCAGACCGGTCTACCTATATTGCGGTGCACGGTCAGCATCAAATAGATACACATTCTTATTTCTATGGTAACAAAGGTCTGTTACGATATTTTTGGCTACTTTAGCCGTCACTATTTAATCTTGAACCATATGTATTCCAAAAAGAAAAGGTTCACTATAGTTCGTTTTTTTAGCATTAGAAATAAGGTAAACAATCTTGATGTGCCTTTTAATTGAATAACACATTTTAAAAATAAGTTACGGCAAATATGTAACAATTATGAATCTAATACGATCATTTATATTCTTATGCTTTCATAAGCTATAGTCATTAATTTTTAAAAAGCGTTTTTCAATTAAAAGACATGTCAAGATCACTTATTTTCTTTCAAGTTCTTTCTAATGCTAAAAAACTAACTATGTATAGTGTTAGGTGTGTTGCTGTGTGGACATGCAAGCGGCACCGAGTGGAGTCTAAGGTTTGGTGCTAGCGTCGATGGTGCAAAGAAAAGAAGTAAGTATGTAGTTAATATACTTATTGGTGAGTATCAGGGTTAGTAAAAAAATAATAGGTTCTAGGCTAATAGGCTACACCTACAAAATTTTAGTTTTGAGTCTGTATTCGAACAACGGTGAGTTACAAGTGTTTTTCTTGCCCCAATTAATGTTTCTCTTATCTAATCTAACCCTATTAAAAAACATTATGGTATGTACTTATTTTAATCAATTCTAAAGGAAACTTGGGAGTAAAAAAGGAATTACAATAAGTAGGTAGGTAAATCATGTCTACTTATAGTTAAGAAGGTGAACTACAGAAACGTGCAGATAGACGATATAAATCCTAAATTAAAACCATTGGTAAAATTTACGTAATTTTCCAGTGATCCACATTTAACTGTTTTTAATGAAGGGCAACAAAAACAAAAGCTCGAATAAAAATTTACTTGAGTTTAGCGCCCTCTGTTGTTCCGTTTCTAGAAAGCAGTGTTGGTGTGCTGTCGCCATAGCGCCACTTTCGTCTGTATTTACTTGCTTCATCGTTTGTTTGTTTATTTTATTATGTTTGTAAACGTATTTTTTTAAAATTTTACCAATTTTATGATTATTTTTTGTATGGTCAGGAGACGATTAGCGATGTAAGCTTAAGACTAAGGAAACATCCTACTATTAGGCCAAGCACGTGCGTGCCACGACAGTATCTCGCGTGTGAGATAAAATACCATCCCTTTCTGTTTTATAATAGGTCAAGAAATGAATGCTCAAAAAACGTTGTAGAGGGAAATGCTGGGAACAAAATTTTTGACTCCGTAACTTTGTTTGGACTAGTTAGGAGGTGAACATAGCAAAAGTCCCCGGCTGTAGCCCCGCTGCTGGGGGGAGAGGGGGGTAAGAAGGTCGAATTTTTCGGTTTTTCATTGATATCTTGGAAACTTTGCGTCTTAGCGACATGACTACTAAGACAAACCGAAAGCTGATAAAATTAGTTACAAGTTATATCCTGTCAAGTTTTTCGATATCATGAATAGTTTTTGAGATACCCGCTCTTGAAAGTTTATTTAGGGATTTTAGTTTTATCTTGATATCTACGTCAGTGAAGCTGTTAGGCCATGTTTGGTATCATTTTCGTATAAATCGGGGGTGCTGAATTCATTTATGGTATCACATTGACACCATTCCGTAGTAAAACCAAAATTTAAAAATAAATATTTTTTTAAATCCCTCTTCACGCTTAAACCGCTGAACCAATTTCGTTGAAATTTGGTATAGAAATAGTTTAAATCTCGACACATGACATACGATAGTTTTTATAACCAAAAGCATCTTTTGAGGGTGTGAAAAGTGGGGTGGAAGTTTGTATGGGGAATCAATAACCGCTGAACCGGTTTAGATGAAATTTAGGACGGAATACATCTGTGATTTAGATGAAAGTGATACCAAACATGACTTCAAACCTTACCTTGAGCAGTAATAACCTCAGGAATTCAGTTTCGTCGACGAAGTTGAATTCCCCCCATACTCCATTTCACAACTTTAAAGGATGATTATTGAGATAAAAAGTATCTTATGTCCTGTCTTGGGACTCGAAATATCTGTATACCAAATTTCAATTAAATCGGTTGAACGGTTTAAGCGTGAAGAGGAATTTAAAAAAAAAGGTATTTGTTTAAAGTTTATATGTTTTTTCTTAGGAATGGTGTCAATGTGATCCCAAAACTGAATTCAGCACCCTCGATTTATACGAAAATGATACCAAACACGGTCTAGCAGCGTCACTAATGTAGATATCAAGATAAAATTGAAAGCCCTAAATAAACTTTCAAGAGCGGATATCTCAAAAACTATTCAAGATATCGAAAAACTTGACTGAATAAAACTTGTAACAAATTTTATCAGCTTTTGGTTTGTCTTAGTAGTCATGACGCTAAGACGCAAAATTTCCAAGATATAAGTGAAAAACCGAAAAATTAGACCTTCTTTCCCCCCTCTACCCCCCAGCACCGGGGCTACGGCCGGGGACTTTTGATATGTTCACCTCCTAACTAGTCCAAACAAAGTTACGTAGTCAAAACTTGTGTTCCTAGCATTTCCCTCTATAACTTCTTATTGCTTGGCCTATAACTGTAAAAAAAAGTTCATAATAGACTATTTCGCGTGCAAAATAATCTATTCGTCTCCACCTGTAGAATTATCCACGATAAACAATATCAACATCTAAAAAATACTAATTATGCTGTACCTAATTAGTAATAAGGTATACTCGGGTAATTACGAATGTCGAAAACCCTTGGATAATTCCGAAAACGGACTCTTATTATGATGGAATTTTGGGTCATTTTTATCAGATTTTCAGAATTATCTGACATACGAAATTACCCGAATACACCTTATAGTTAATTCGGAAATAAAGTCACATTAGGTTCCTACAGGTACTTGACCGTTGGGCTGATATATAATAGGCGTCTTACTGTTAATGGTTAGGGTAAACCACAGACAAAGTATTAATAGTATGGTAATCGTCCAATAAGATTTACGAAATTACCTTACCTTCTAATAAGCTGTCAACATTACATAGGTATACCGGGTGTGGCCTGTAACACGAGCAAATAATTAAAACGTAGATTGTACTCCTCTAACGATGACTCTTTTGTTCGACATCTTTTAAAAATTATGAAGTATTTAGAGTCCCTATTTTTCATACAAAATAAATAGTACCTTCAATGGACGCCATCGCCACGCCATATCATTGTGATTGACGTTGCTTGTCACGCCTTAAACATAGCAAAATTTTCAATAAATTGCGTCTTAGAATAAACTTTAAAGTGTATTAAAAATCAAACCACAAGTTCTTTTTAAAAGTTGCTGAACAAATGTTGGTCAGTATGAGGAGTACCTACAGCTTACAGTTAAATTTTTTGCTCATATTACAGGCCACACCCGGTATACCTAATTATCAATTATATCCCCAATTAACTTTTGGTGTTTGTCACATAGTTTTATTTTGCTTATTTTTTTCATGTAGCCACCATTTGCCGTTGAGTTGATAAAGCAGCAAAATTAAACTATGTGATAAAGACCAAAAGTTGGGGAATCAGTAGGACAACAATAATAGTCATACCGAAATTAATTGATTTATTTGAAAACATAATTCCCCTAATGAGGGCGCCACTGGACGGTCGACGGCAGCCAGACACGTGCCAAAGGAAGAATTCCAATAATAGACCAGTCAAATTAGACAAAAGAAAGCGTTTTAAGGAATGAATTCCCAGCAATGCGTATAATCCGAGTTTACTCCATCCCATGTGAGGTATGGATACATTTTGGGACCCTTGGGAGATACATTTTACCTTGGATTGACAAAAACCATTTTATGTAGAAGGAATCCCCCAACAATTACAATGTCACTACCAGCAAAGTTACTGTGGATCAGACACTGGTACATTTTTTTCCGATTATCAACACGATTATACCAAAAAGAAAATAAATTCAAAGTGGCAGGCATTTTTTAGAATTTTTGACTACGAATTCCTATGGTGTCTTTCGGATCCTCAGATGTCAATTTTTATCATGATTAGAATATTTTTTTCATCGGTATCGTATCGTTTTTGAACTACAAGTAACAACTGGAAAAGAGTAAAAAAAAATCCACAATTCCTGGAATGGAGCAAACGCGAGTTACACTAATTTAAAACCAAATGAAGGTATTAAGACGATTTTCAGCTTTCAGCATGCTGGGAATTCATTCCGGAAAAAAATCTAATTTGACTGGCCTATAAGAAAAAGTGCGAACCAGAAAATGTAAACTAGACAAGTAAGCACTCATGCTCGAAAATGGGGTATGTGCCTAATTTTGAAAATCTCGTTACCTTTGTCTTGGTGGGACAACACATAACAAGGTAATATTATAATATGTACCTAGTATTCAGCCCGCATATACTGCGTTTATGGTCTCTTGCGCGAGAGGGATTAGGCCATAGTCCCCACAATGCTTGGGGTCTTCACCTTTTGATTTCCTCACACATGTGTTCATGTTTCCTCACGATGTTTTCCTTCACCGAAAAGCTAGATAATAATGAACTTGGAATTTATTGCGAGAATGAAAGAATACGATATACAATACCTACAATGATTTTTCGAATTGGAATGGATCTGACAGGAGCGTCATTTTTTCAAGTTTTTTTTTCTGTGGAATAAATTGTCCGATAAGACCTTCAAGAAAAATGCCTGCCTATCCACTTCCATCCCAAATATATAGTCTAAAATAACTATATACCTAGTCCAAAATCAACTGAAATATCTCCGTTCATGCGTGACGATTAGGTATTTGAATGTAGGTATAAGTAGATCTCTGGCAAAATATTTGTTTAGCCTTCTAAAAGTCCCAGAATCGTTAGTTTGTTTTTTCAATTTGGAACCTTCACTTATTTACCTAATCAAAGTTAAAATTAGATACGTTTTGGTATATAAAGCCTTTTTAAAGGCTCCTCGGACTCGGTAGGATAAATGGAAGTAAAAACTCAGATAAAACCAAAAATAATGTTGCCAATGATACTTAATTACTTATTGAACTCGTAGATCTCGTGGACTGAACGTCGTACAAATGCATCTATTCTCGACGAACTTAAGGGTGATCATTTCTCCATACAAACGTACTCGACTGTTTCTTCCGTGGGTTTTGATGCTAGAGCAATGATTTTTTCAACACAGATTAATATTGTCAGTATCTATGTCGGACCGTTTTGCTTTTTTTTTGATATTTTTATTTTTTAAGGCGCTATAGCCCTTCAAAAATGGCCAAAATGGCCTAATTGACTATGCCGCAATGAGAGGCGTAGTATTCAAAACTGATATCAATTAGCCAAAAAAGCAAAACGGTTCGACACAGATAAATTCATGCCTAATCATTTATATTTCCAAGTTTGGTTAGGATTGGTTAAGTTTTGGAGGAGGAAACAGTCGAGTACGAAACCTCAATTTTTGATTTTACGCAGGATTTTTCGGCTTGTCCTTATCGCACTAGTTTTAGGAGCCGCTTCCGTTAGCGAGACGGGTATATTTACCTAAAATATTTAAAACTCAGCTCCTGTTTCGTCTTAACATTAGAACGAGGTTCTCCACTGTTTGCACCCAACGTGTACTTGGTTTCTTCGGCCATCTGGCGGTCTAGCTCATGCATGCATATTGCGTTCTCGTGCGCTATGTCTATATTTGAACTCGCGCCAGATGTATACCTAGGTAGGTACGGAGTCGCGCGCGAGAACGAAACTCATGCTAGCAGGTTTGAGCAGGACAGGGCCAGATAGCCTGGAAAAGCTCATAGGTAATCACTGACCGCATGGCAAGAAGGCGTATAGGGATGGACGTATGGCCATGCGTTGGGTGGACAGAATAACGTCAAGCTGGTCATACCTACACACTAGGACCATGCCTATGAGCTATGGGTCGCCACCCAATGGTGGGTCGCGAGCAGAATTTTTAGTGGGCCCTGAAACATAAGATGACATGTCGACCAGCCGGTAATAAAAATAGTTTATGCTATATCAAAGACATATGTAACTTCGTATAAGATGAATAAAGTCTAAGGAAAAAACGTGCCTCGGAAATCGAGTAAATGTCATTCTCGGATAGATGACGCACACACATTTGACCTATTCTCGGCTTAGATGGCGTGACGACACCGTTTCATATTTAACAATTTTAACACATAGATATCAGTGAATGAACATGGGTCAAAATGATATAAAAATAATAAAGTCATTTATCCTTATATATACCTTTTTTTGATAATTTTATACGTGTTTATTTTGAGTTTTAGTCGTGTGTCGATAGATGGCAGTAAATTTACAGTGACTACCAAACTATCTATTCTTTTTGGCTATATTTAAGACGACCATGAGGTGGGTCCCGAATTTGGCAGTTTTTGTTAGCTAGGTCGGAGCCCATCATGCACGCTTTGGGAACCCTTGCACTAGGGTACCTATATACGCCTGCGCAGTTTTAGGTACCTGTACCTAGGTATACCTACAGTTCAACAGTACCTACAGGTAAAGTTGGTTAGAAAACTGCTCAGTCGAATGCCACATTTCACCACGTTTCACCTGTGCAGTAGGGTAAAACTGCCAAGGCGTAACCTAGGCCCTGCTGTGTATGGCCAGCTTCCAGTGGCAGATTTGCCCTAAAGCCCAGTAGGCCCGGGCCTAGGGCGGCAAAATATCAGGGGCGGCAAATTGTGACAAAAAATTCGCTGATGGTAACAAGAAATAACTCAAAATTGAGTCAATATAATAGGTGCTAAGAAACGGGCGGTTACAGGGCCTGGGGCCTAGGACGGGAAAGAATGCTAATCCGCCACTGCCTGCTTCAGAGACCATATATAGTCACATTGCGAGCTAATAGCATACACCCACGATAGAGCGGCTTGGAGACCACTGTTTTTAGGGTTCCGTACCCAAAGGGTAAAACGGGACCCTATTACTAAGACTTCGCTGTCCGTCCGTCCGTCCGTCCGTCTGTCTGTCACCAGGCTGTATCTCACGAACCGTGATAGCTAGACAGTTGAAATTTTCACAGATGATGTATGTATTTCTGTTGCCGCTATAACAACAAATACTAAAAACGGAATAAAATAAAGATTTAAATGGGGCTCCCATACAACAAACGTGATTTTTGACCAAAGTTAAGCAACGTAGGGAGTGGTCAGTACTTGGATGGGTGACCGTTTTTTTTTTGCTTTTTTTTGTTTTTTTTTTTTTTTTTTGCATTATGGTACGGAACCCTTCGTGCGCGAGTCCGACTCGCACTTGCCCAGTTTTTGTTTCTTTGTTTTGTGTCTTTTTCAAAATAAAGGAATGTCTCCTTTAAGTAAAATGAGCCAACTTAAGGATTTATAAGGTAGTTTCCTTGCAGGGCCCGACTTATCTTTCCACACTGTATTATCTAGCTTTAAAGTATCTATTGAATCCTATTGTATATACCTATAATTATTTTTTATAAATATCCAAACAAGTATTAGTCGGGTAGCAAGTATTTATGTAAGTACTACGCATTTAGACTATCTAGGTTCCATAAAAATACTTCTAAGTCTAAAACTACAAAGACTCAAATATTCCATTCCCGTCTTCAAGATGGATCAAAAAAAGAAAATTTTGTATAATTTCTCAAGTTTCCCAACTAAAAACTTGTACCAACTTTCAGAAGCACATTGACACCCCACTTTCCCAACTTGTATCCACCAATCACAGCGCCGGATCGCACGCAACAAGCCCCGCCCCCCTGCGTTGCAATAGGCATGCTCTCAATGCAACGCAATACGCGCGCTGCATCCGTCTCGCTCTAATCTATGAAGAATCCGCTAGAGTGAAAGGGACAGCATGACTCTTTTACGATTACATGCAAATTTTTATTCAATTGCAAATTAAGTGTTGCATTACAATGGATTAAGTAATTATGTATTATTATATGGAATCACGAATTTCTTTGACATGGGCATCTTTATAGATAAAATGCAAGCGTGAGTATGGAATTAAGTTCAAGGTTTTTATGTTAAGAATATTGAATATTAAATATTAAACGGTTGGAGTTGTAAATATGGTTATTTTTAATATTATGAGTATTTTTTTAACAATGATAAGGCTCACTGCCCATGTATATATGTAGATACTATATAGAGTCATAAAAATTAATAAGATATATAATCTTGATAATAGGAAGGTAATATTTATGGAAGATTTTCAGATATCTGTTTGGCCCGAGCGTTACTGGTAGAGAATGCCTTTTGGCATTAAGTTCGCCTTTTGTACAATTTTTACTGTGCAATAAAGTTTAAATAAATGAATCAATAAAAATTTACCACCGGTAAAATAAAATGTAGGTAGGTACACTTTACCATATATGTACTAAGAATCAAAATTTGTACCCCAATCAAAATCTGGGGCCCTTTCTCTAACAGTATTAGGCTAGTATTAGTCCACAAACTGTCAAATCGTATGGGTTTCGATGACAAGTGACAACTTACTAATATTAGCATTATATTGTACGAGTCCCAGTCGTATTATTCTACTTTCACAAAAAGGGGAAACTCTACATTGAGTTTTGACACAGCAGTGAACCAAAAAAGTGGTATGGCTGGCATTTATCAAAGATCTTTTATTTGGTCTTGAATTTGCCTTTTAGACCAAGAAAAGTCTACAGGCATTTTGATAACCAGCAAGTGTTATTTATAGGTCGTAATTTCATAGAAGATTGACGTTTAAAATGACACTTTCGCTGCGTGGGCTATCAAATAAAAATCACTGCAGACTTTTCTCGGTCTGACTTTATGTAGATGGCACAGAACACCGCCTTGGTCTGTGGTAGATGGGCACAGTACAGCGGATGTCATTCCAGATCTAGAGCAGAGCCCAACCGGGGAAGTACCTCTATTTGAGTCCAGGGTAGTTTTTTGAAATATGGCTACCCTGGACTCAAATACTCTCCATGAAATATTTCAACGTACCCAACGTACCATCTCGCCCTTGTGGCCATCTGTCCAAGAATTACCCTAGCCTGACTTAAAAACTCCCAAACCCAAAGGGACATTGCCCCATAGACAAACCCCATGGGCCACAAAATTTATTACAACATAATAATCAACAGGTCACGACATGTTGACATTCACCTGGTAATTTACGACCTAGGGTAATCCCTCCTTCACACTCGCTACAGAGGAGAATGAGACAAAAACTGGATTTATAAATCGTTTATTGCCTTTTAATTATGTATTTGAAAGGGTTTTTCTAAGTTTTTTTAAGGGAAATGGAGGAATGTTAATAAATTATGGTATAGTGTGACATGAAATAGTAGAAATTAAATAAAATGGAATTAATAAATACCCTGAACCCTTATTTCAAAGTAGAAGTTTTTTACGTTCGCAACATACTTAGACGGTATTTATGCCCCTCCCCCCCTGATATTGACGTTGATATTTCTGGTTAAGAATTACAGATGGCGCTTCAAAATGGATCCAAAAAAGTTCCACGAGAGGGCTCTCTTTGTCCTATATATTAATTATATTATACATACTACTCCTTGCTTAAATCTATCAGTTAAAGGCTCCACAGACCATGCAATAAATCCACGTGATTTTTGATCCATTGCCGCCTATAGTGCGAAATAAAATAGTAGAAATTAAATAAAATGGAACCAAAATTTCCATACTAATTTGTTGCCATGTTTAAGCATTTTACGTCAAAAATGTGACAGTTACGTAGGAAATGGCGCCCTGAATAATTTTCTACAATTTCTTGAGGGACTATAGGTGCGGTCTAATAGGATTTGGATAGCAGTTGTTTTTTTAGACTCAAGCGATAGGTCCACCAAAAAAGGTGCAACCGGCCGGTATTGCAGGTTTCCATTAATGACAGTAATCGCTTAGGTAGATTCGCCATCAGATATATCGGAGCGGCTAATGCGCTCACAAATATCTGAACACGGCTCTATAGTCAGGGCGTTAGAGTGCGCGTTCAGATATTGTGAACACCTTGGCCGCTCTGATATATCTGATGGCGGCTGTACCATCAGTCGAGTCGTCTGCACGTTTGCCTCGTAAAATATCATAGCAATATTTTATAAGGAACTAATTAAAATAAAGGCTTGTCAACATGTTATATAAGAATCGCCACCATCCCACTAACCCGGGGTTAACCGGTTAAACCTGGAGTTAACATAGTTCCAGTACAATTTAAAACTGGGTTAACGGTTTAACCAGTTAACCCCGGGTTAGTGGGATGGTGTAATAGGCTCCCTAACCACATCATCGACGCCACATTACCTGATCACAGACTTCACTATCAACACAGAATAAATAATAGTACTGATAGGTTCAGAAGACTCACTCTCTAACAAAACGCGTCTGTTACGATCAGGACAGATATGGCCGCTAGGTATAGCGACAGCGCCACGCGCGGCTTATGGCTATTAGCCACCAAAATTGGCGTGGAACGGATGTAAGTACTTTTAGCTACCTGTAGTAAAGCGACGAAATCGCGGAGTGAACCACGCCTGCTATCAGGCCAATTCGAGTTTTAGTTATTATATCTGTTTCCGACATGATACTGATCTGTCAGGGTCAAAAGTGACATTTTATCAACCAACAGATTGAATAACTAAAAATTGAATTGACCCGTACGTCACAGTCCTCACGCAGTCCAGTGCCGGTTGGGGACTAATTGGCCCATTTCTTTAGTTAGCTACTAATTATATTACAGCTCGAAACGAGTGCGAGACGAATGCCCGCCATTAGAACAACGACTGTTTAGATTTATTCTTATGGGCAAGCTTTTAATAGCTCTGTGGTGTGATTAAAAATCAATGGGAAGTTAACAGTTTTGAATGATTCACGGTTACTTTCACGGTCAGTATACCGGGTGTGGCCTGGAACATGAGCAAATAATTAAAACATAGATTGTACTAAACGGTGACACTTTTGTTCAACAACTTTTAAAAATTATGAAATAATTAGACTCCCTATTTTTCATACTAAATAAATATTATCTTCAATGGACGCCACCACCACGCCATATCATTGTGATTGACGTTGCTTTGTCAAGCCTTAAACATAACAAAATTCGCAATACATTGCGTCTTTGAATAACCTTTAAAGTGTATTAAAAATCAAACTACAAGTTATTTTCAAAAGTCGCTGAACACATGTTGATCAGTATGAGGAGTACATCAGCCCACAGTTAAATTTTTTGCTCATATTACAGGCCACACCCGGTATAGTTTCGGTTAGTATCGACCGGAATATGGACCGTGATTACCTTTTGTATTGTTTTCGAGCTCCCGACATTTCGACGCAGTTACATGCATCTTCTCGTGGATAATATCAGGACTATCGGGAGCTCGAGTTATTTCTGCACCAGCTTGACACGCGATAGGGTGAATCAAGTTTTAGAACACTAATTTCGTGTCCCTAGACTGCCTAGCAAAGAAAAATCGATTTTTAATAACCATGTTGTTTTTTTTTTACTTTTTTGTTAACAGGGGCAAAAGTAACAAGTGTAACAACTCGATCAGATAAAATTAAGTTACATTTTGTACGGTAAAGCAGCAGAAAAAAGTTTTCCTCCATAGAAAAATCACAAAATCAGGGACACACATTTTTGTATGGGAGATTTTTTTTCCGCTGCGTTACCGTATACAATGTTATTCTTATCTGATCACATTGTAAATTTATATGTGTTAATTCAATACTTATGGATCTAATAATTCCCCTGTAAACAAAAAAGTAAAAAATCAACAATTTTTTTTTATCGATTTTTCTTTGTTAGGAAGTCTAGGGACACGAAATCAGTGTTCTAAAAGTTGATTCACCCGACAGCATGTGGAAGCGCTATCATAAATGTCAAAGCCCAAGCGAATTTCTAACCTGTACCTATGAGATGAAAAATTTATATGAACTGTAAGAATAACAAAAGGCTGAGAACAAAAAAAAAAATGTGTACACAGTACCTACCTATCACGAAAGGACCTAACTAAACATTTTGCTTAAATATTTAAAAGAATTATAAGTAACAAGTAACGCATACGTTTAGTAGGTATGTAAAGCCTGACCAGTATATTATAATATGATCACGCGCCATGTTGCGGAATTTTACTGGAACTATTTTTTTCATATTAATACTAATCACCTTATACATGGTTATTCTGAATAACAGCGCCGTTTTGACAATGATCATATATTACTTGTCAGGCTTTAGTTATCAAAAGTTTAGGGATAAACTTTTAATACATACCCATAGAGTAAGTTTATTCGGTACCCAACTTCTTAAAATAAATAATAGCTTATAAAATAATTTTCGCAGTGTCATATTTCCACAACAAACCTGCAACCGTTACAAAACATCTGTTTTAAAATAGCGTTTTAAATAATTCATTGAAGTGCTTGGTAATTTTTATTCCGTCCGTCACGTCATTCGTGATACATGGGCGTCCGCGCCGCGACCGGTAAGTACGACTTATGACGGATTACTGACGTTTTGTAGTGGAAATAGTTATACTTTACATGCATAATTATTACTATTTTACTATTTAAATTACAGCACGAATTATTGATACGAAAAATAGGGAAAATGTATTAAAGCATTATTTCATTGCTAGCTATTTAGCTTAGGTATTAATGTTACAATATATGCAAGTATTAGATTTCAAATATTGCTACCTACCTATATTTTTTGTAGCCTATAGTAGTGTCGACATGTGTCTATTCTCATATCCACAATTTACAATCTTGCACCAAATTAATTACTGTCTCTGTTTAGCCCAATGGCTGACTGGTAGAGAATGCCTCAAGGCGTTAAGTCCGCCAATTGTACTCTTTTTTTGTAAATTTGTGCAATAAAGTTTAAATAAATAAATAAAATACCACAAACTTTGTGAACTTTAAAAAAGATAGCACAAACGTCTTAGTTACTCCCCTGTTAAAATACGATTAATTATTGAAACTTCTGAAGTGGATAGGTATCTAAATACTTACTAACATTTTAATTATGAGATACTCATACAAACCTGCTTAAATATAAAATTGTCCTTTATCCTTATAATATATAAACAGACAAAAAGACGAGGATTTTTCTTAGAATAAGTACCTATTTGAAGAATACTGATGGGCGATGATACCTAACTTTTTTTTCGTACTTTAGTGATTGAATTCCAGGCCACAGCTTGAAGAAATTCTGAAGAACTACGGCGCAGGATTACTACCAAATTTGGTGACTGGTCCTGAAAGAAAAATAAATTTTGAGTTTTTCTTTAACTTCAGATAAATGTACCTATATAGTTTGGCAAGCCATTTCCATCAGTAGAAAAAGGTGATAACATTAAAAAAATGGCCCGAAGGGTTATCCTCTTAAAGAAAATTTTGAATTTCGCTGGGTTTGCCATAGTATACACACAGAGTGATTTTATTATTTCTAACCATACTCTGTGGGATGAATAGGAAGCCATTCAGGGTTTTTCAGGACGACCTATATTATAGATATATCTATAAAAACTCTGAGGAGTGGTATGGTCAAACAACAAAATCAGTGAAAATCACCCTGTGTAGGGTCGCCTCTATTTCATATCAGCCGAAATTAATTATCTTAATCATCAAAAGAAATACCTATAATAAACCTACATTTCTTGTGTTTGACTTTCCTCGTAGCCGAAATGAAAAGTAGAGTATTTAACTCGTGTAAAAGTAACCATCTCGAACTACTGTCGTAAAATATCTCTGATGGTGATATGATTCACTTTCCATCCTTGGTTAACACAACAATCTGCTATTAACAATCCTCATCCTCAAAACATCTCTATTCTGAAAAGATAATCCTAGTTCCATCATAACATCTATGTAAAGATAATCCTAGTTTCATCATAACAATTTTGCGAACTTAATTAAAAGAAGCAATATAATCCACGTAAACAAAGAAACACTTCGTCAAATCCCATCTCCATGAAAAGTGAGTCCTTCGCGTCACTTTCAGCACAGGCGGCAGCGGGAGCGGGCGCGGGCGCGCCGCCCGAGCGGGCACGTGGCGCCGGCTCAGGTGGGCCCCTCCCCGCCCGGCCCACCTCGCCGCGATCGCTCGCTCGAGACGCATTCGTCGCTCGGACGCCGGGAAACCACGAGCCGTTTTCCTCCGCGCCGCGCCGAACTTTTCGGACGCATTCGATTTTTAAACTTACCGGACTTTTAAAATAAGAGTTCGATATTTAAACTGTGAAGTGAGTGATGTTTGTGAATCGGTTGTGATTGTTTTTTTTTATTTATTGACATTTAGTGTGAGTATACCTAGTTTTAATTTGTTTGGATTTATGAAAAGAAAATTCGGCTGAAAAAGTTTAAGGCGCTGAAATAAATTGGACTACAAGTTCTTAAAACTCAAGTCAATTTTTAGTGTTCCGTACAAAACTTTGTTTACGGAACACTTATGGGATCACTTCGGTCTTGCAAATCAGTTATTTTTTCAATTTTGTTATTGAATGTGACTAAATCCGAAGATGCAGTTTCTTAGACAATTATCGTCAATTGATAGTGTTTGAGTAGTCATAAAATCAAAGCGTGTCGCAGTAAATCTCTTGGCGGTGGATCTCAACCTGTCCACTTGACACGGTACCGGCGTCTAAACTTTTATTTACGATACTCCCAACACCTTGGTACGAATACCAAACCCCACTGCCAAAAGTACATTTAAAGCATATTAAATCTTTGAAAGCTTACTGTATTTGACTACAAAGTGAGTTTGTGGTTTATACAAGTTTCCGGTGACTATTAGCGGTTTGAATTTTGTTTGATTAAAGTTTATTTTATTACAAAATAAGAAATTAATCATTAATAAATATTTGTGTCATTTATGTAGGTACTATAAGAATCATAATGGAACTGAACCTGTGGTTTACTTAATGTCTACTCGTTTAATAACACCTAGATATCAAATTGATTCGAAACGCGAATCTAGCCGACAATATGTGCTTAGATCATCTTCTAAAATAAAAATGAAAACTGAGCGCAACATTCAAAAGGCCTTCCTCTCTAATAAACTAACTAAAAAACTAAACCAAACAAGACACTTGCAACAAGCTATCAATGCCCGAATTAAAATTAAAACAGTCAGCCGTTTCCTCTTCAAAGCTGGGAACGTTAGAAAAATAAATGAAATTAAAAGAAAAAGAAAAAGCATCGAAATCGTCCGGCCCATTTAACTCGTACCGGACGACGACAAAAATCCGACTGAAATAAACCGACACATGTGAGGGCACGTCAGCGTCTTTATTTCAATATGGATTATTTTGATACTGAACTTTGTTGAAACTTTTGTTTATAGCACACAAGTTTATTAAATTTAATTCAATCTGCCATTTTTTTTACAATCTTAGTAAATAGTTTTCACATTTTTCTTTATTTTCTTAATTTAAGTTTGATTGCGGACTTAAAAACATATAATTCCCTACTTATACATAATTAAAAATAACTTTCAGACCTTCGAGTCAAGATTATCTTGCTTTCCAATCATATAGACATATAGATTTTCATATTATTATTGTAGCTAGGTATAAAATAAGGAAGGTATCTGAGTAGGTACAAATTTAATAAGAATCGAATAGCAAAATCAGGAGATGCTAAACTATCATGGAGCTAAATCTTAATAAAAAATCCTGTAGGTAGGTAGATATAGGTACGAACTTATGGATAACACCTATGTACTCTACATATGTAGGTAGTTTCATTCGCTATTTAAGTTACTGAAAAAGCGTTAACGAATAATATTAAAATTCTTAATTAAAAGTAACAAAGTTTCTTAAATAGATACTTGTATTGATAGTACTGATAATACTCGTGCTACCCAATGCTTCCAAGCATATGGTTGTTACTTGTTAAAGATCTTCAATCAGGCATTTGTTTATGAAAATATATCAATCAATCAATCAAACTTTTATTGATAAAATAGAAGTATTGTACATGTTATACAGGAATAACTCAAGAGACTTGTCGTCACCATGGTTACCGATAACCACTGGTTCTTAAAGTTAATTTAGTCAATTAAAAATTAATCTTAGTTACTAAAGGTTTTCGTCCATTATATTTAACTACAGGTTTGAGTCCATTATATTTAATTATACTTAGGCCCACTTGCACCATTTCACCAACCTGGGATTAAGCGGTTAAACCGTTAACCTAGTGTCAAATTGTACTGGTAACCATGGTAACGCCAGGTTTAACCGGTTTACCTCGGGTTAGTGAAATGGTGCAAGTGGGCCTTAAAGTTGTTGTAGTCACAATTATGGTCACATGCAGTATGTAGGCTCAAATTGACGGATATAATTTAGCAAATTTTACGTTTGAATACTATGGTCACCATATAGCTACAAGTGTACCTACTTATCTATATCTAAGTATGCATTAATAAGACACCAAAAAATGTAATTCCAATTTTATTCACAATTTGGGACCTAATCCAACAAATTAATTTATTCTTTGATGTGTGTGATGTGACCGGATGTGATTACAATAAATATTTTGCATTATTTCCTTACCTTATTTTCTAAATGTATTAAAACATAAAATAATAACTAAATAAGTAGTTTAAGTTAAAAAAAAAACTGAAATTCGCAATCAATGTATACCGTCGCGCGATACAATTTTGATTCTACATATTTAGAACTAGAAGAATCAACCTTTGAGTTAACAAGATAGATTAAGGGAATATATTTTTTTTTTATATCTTATAACCTATGATATGATATTCGTAGTAAATAGCCATAGAAGCCCCACGTCACAAAATTACATCACAAAGTATCTTAAACTTCAAGATTTGCGAACATTAATTCAGCTCAACGCCGTTAAAACTCCGCAAATTTTCTTCCTAAAATCCCCAATTCTCAAATTCACACATTCATCACTCGACTGTAAATCCAGCACATACACAATGACTGCTAATTTGCTCATAAAGACATATGCACCGGCATACGTCGTAAATCGCGCTTGGCCTACCGCTTACACCCATAAAGCTCTGCGGACACTTTTATGGGCCAACACGTGGCGTCTTTTTTCCGCATACACTTGACATGTGTAGCACTTTATAGAAATGTATTAATTTATTGTTTTAGAATAGACCCCCCTTGCGCAGCTTCCTTATTCTCTATTGGTGATCTATGTCGTGATGCAAGAATTATTTTTTATCGGCATTACTTTCCTTGCATTGTTTTTTTCCTTGTGTGTATGCCTACGTACGGGTATAGTACGAATCTATACCTGTGACTGTAAATATCAGCCTCTTTACGTTTAATCCACGCAGACTAGACAGCTGTTAAGATTAATTATTGCTTTGGTCTATAATAATAATTATGTACCTACACCAAGTGAAATTCTATTAGCTGTTACGATTACGTTAAATGTTGCTGTTGATATTAGCTAGTGAAAAAACTTTGTTTTATTTTATCTAGTATTATTTACCGACATTCGGGTTGATTACAAGCATACAAAAACGTTCAAAATCAGTTAGATCCCAAAACGAATATCTGTCATATCATAACACTGCGACTACATTAAAAGCACCTCCTTAGACAGTAACTTCATTCTCGCACAACATCTATCACTAATACGTCGTTTGAAAGAATAACAACATACGAATACACTTACACCATAGTCACTTCCTTCGTTATTCTATTGGATGCCCTCCTAACGAGAGCACACACTTGACCAACTAATGTGTCTCATTTTATCGCAGGACCATCAATCAAGCTCGGACAATTGAAGCGGACTGCGAACAGCACTTAACATGTCCGACTAGACCATTCAGACATCCGAAGGATGACAAGAGTAGAGTGAACTTAACAAGAAGGACACTACGCTGTTACCGATGAACGACCTAAACTACAACGCCGGGATGAGTTCCTACCAGTTCGTGAACTCCCTAGCCTCGTGCTACGGGAACCAGGCGCCGGGGCGCACGGGAACGCCGGTGGACCAGCCCGGGCACCCGGGCCTGCCGACCCCGGGAGCGGATTACTACAATCCCAGCGCGGCGGCCTCGGCCTACCCGAACGCCTGCTACTCCCCTCCACAAGTCGGCCACCACTACCCTCAACACCCGTACGCCGCGCCGGCTGCGGGGGCCCACATGCAGCCACAGACCATGATAGACTACACGCAACTACACCCACAAAGACTTGGAAACACAGCCAGTCATATGCATCAGCATTCAAACCCGAGCCCTGGGGCGCTTTCACCGAATTTGATATCCAATCCTCCCAGCCAAGCGGGCGGTGCTAGTTGTAAATTCGCTGATACCACCTCCACTACAGGCGTCGCATCGCCACAAGATCTTTCCACGTCATCAGGCCCCGGCAGAACTTCGCCCGGCTTTAGCGTACAGGGTGGAACTGGGTCTAAGCTGGGTCTGACGACACCCATCGCTTCCCCAGTGGAACACAAAGCGAACGTGAACCAGAACATTTCGAGTCCGGCTTCCAGTACGTCCAGCAACGAAAGCAATGAGGCTAACAACTCTAGTTCTAATAATACGAAGAATTCTAAATCTGCCAACGCGTCGGCGAATCCTCCACAAATTTATCCTTGGATGAAGCGGGTGCATCTAGGACAAAGTAAGTAACTTAATTTCATTTATAAACGATTTTAATAATTTTTATAACCAGCATTGCAATCTAGGTCGTGTCACCATACATAGGTTATCATTTATTTTATTATTTTACTACGACTTTATAACTAAGCAATAATACGTTAAAATAAACAAGTTTTACACTTTTTACCGCCGTTAAATCAAATGGATCGACTTCCTTGTTAGTTTAACAAGCCGGAGGCCGCCACGCCCTCGTCCAAATACCAATAGTTGATGTAATAGAAACTAACTGTTAGTCAATAGTCCAAGGTGTAGACAAAGCAAATTATACATCTATTTATAAAACATTAGCGTACATTAATGTACGATCGAAGCTGATGAATACCGTCCATAATAAGGCATTAATGGACGTCGGGCGCTTGCATTCGAAGCCTTTTTTCTCCTAATGATGAAAGTGCATCGTCACAGTGACGTGGCAAATGATAACCTTCTGGTGTTAACCGGGTTAAAAGTTAATACGTTTTTAATTTGATTTTAGAACCATTTGTTTCTTTTACAAAACGTTTTATCTTCATTAGCCTACCCGCAAACGTGTGAGTTGAATAAAAAACAAAAGATACTCGTATTATTACAAGCATAGGACAGCAAGATGGTTGGCGCAGCCGCTGTCACTTGTAGATGTCTGAGATAAAGGCGCGCACATGTTGCCGTCTGTTTCCCAGAAATTAGACTTGTATTGTTTCACGTATTCCATGACCTTCTCAAGGTTCACACTTGCACAATCTTTCACTTTTCAATATGCAAAATACACTACGGACTTAGATTAATTGGTTTAAAGTCTTAACGTTAACCTATTTAATGACGTGTTTGCGAAATTTACATATAAAATGTTGATTCAAACTGGCATATTTAGTGCAATTAGTTTTTAAACGTTAAAAGTAGATCAACGTTCAAGGCTGCGGCCAGCGTTTGGAACGTTACAAGTATGTATAATAATTTAGTTGCAGTTATTTTCTTTAGGTATTTTAGACCTATAATTTAAATAGCATGGACGTATACCTACGGGGTTATAATAGTTTTACACGCGTTATACATATTATACCTAGTGTGTTTTAATATTTGTCACGAGTTTTGTCAATTTTAACTCGGACATATTGACCAAGAGTCAAAGTTCAAATTTCACCGGGAGGATAGATACATGTGCGTTAAGAAACTGCGAGTGAATGTAGTACGAGTAAGTAGTTAACAATTTATTATGTAAAAAAACATGAATGCGGTCACCAGGATAGCTAACATTCTTTTAAAGTTAAAACTAGATTGTAGGAACTTAAATTAGACATTTTGTGCTTAGGTTTGGAATGAAGTTTGACCTCTGCGAACCGTCGCACTGCCAATAGGAGCGGATATTTGCATAGTGGGGGCGGTGCCGTTGACATTTGCTGCTAGGTGCGCCTTGTTTAGCCAATAACTACCGTATATCGCAGCCATCTAGTTATCATGTAGACTGTTTGTTTTAGGGTCTTGTTATACCTATAGTAGGCTATCGCTGGTTATTTTCAATCAAGTTAGCTTAACGCAAGGAAAAAGTAACACAGGAGACAAAATAACATACCTGCTAATCCCAATCATGTAGCGGTTGTTGATTAGAACTAGATAATATATTTATCTATTTTGACAAAGTTAAAAGGAAATCTATTAGGAGTAAATATACTTCTCATGATGGATGTCCGTAGTAAATAAGAACCTCAAAGAAGCCCAAGTCAACAAACAGACGACCCAGGATCGAGCTACCTGGAGACGCATGATACGGAGGGCCGACCCCAAATAAAATGGGAAAGGGCCAGGCAAAGAAGAGAAGATACTCCTTCTCATGATATAGATGATTCAAGTCTCTATTGGCTTATTTCAGCACTGAAATGAGCTACTTGAAATTCAATTCCTACTGAAAATAACCCTAAGCCAATAAGTATCTTTAAAACTATATTATATTTACCTTATTAACTGTAAAAAAACTAAAATAAAACGTGCACAATCATACGCGTGCTCCCATTGAAAAAGCTCCTCGTTTTGGAGCGAAATATGTCGAGCAATCATTAAAATACGTGAGTGATCCGTTTTAATAAGTATATTCATTAGAACCATATTCATTATTAATGTCTGTGTCTTACGGAAGTTGCTATTAAAAACGCTTACTTATCTTTTAAGTCTTTTGGATACGTACTAACCGTATCTGACCTGGGCAAGTATGCAAATAGAAAAGACGGAGGTCGCAACCCTTACGTGCTTCAAGGCAATAAGTCAAACGCGACGCCGCATGCGCTATGCGTGCAGACTAAGATTTCTATATATTTAGCACTTGTGAAATTACATGCAAACGCTATGGAGTGACGTGTCTATTCCATTTCGAGGAAAGGGATATGTTTGTTTCCGAGCTGCATGCACATATACGCGTCCGTAGTACACTGTTTGCGCGTATAAATCATAAGTCAAAGTGCTTGGAATAAGTCTGTTTTCATTATTCTTCATGCTAATATGTTCGTAAGGCATGTTGCTTAGTCGCTTAAGAAATAAAATACAACATAGAGAGGTTTTTTTTTTAAATGATAAATGTCAGTTGTGAAAAGATGGTACGGTGTAATAACTGCCATGATACACAGGTAACAACTATTACCATTTTATGGAGTCATATATGGTCTAAAATAATGTTTATTATATTTGTACATATTATGTTAAATGTAGGTACCTAGGTATTGCAAAGTCTGATATTTTGAACATATATTTGCAAGTTTCACTGATCATTAATACAAATCAATTTTATTGGAATAGCTATTTGAAGCGCTAATAATGTTTACAATCGTGTCATTGTGGCATACATACAATACAATATCTAAAGTCAGTATGGGCCCGATTCGGATTATGAAATAGACATCTATTAGACATCTTGTAGAGATCACCAAGATATGTTTAAGGTATGTTTAAGATCTAACCTGTCAAATTTGACATTTGCGCGATTCTGGAGATACACTTGAACGATTTCCACAGGGTATGACTTAGAGAACTAATTCACATCTAATAGATATCTTACTCTATCTAACGTAAAAGTGACATTGGTTGCCCGAATTGCGCTGCAAAAGAGAACTAGTTGATATCTAAACTATAACGTATCTAGAATGGATCTAGTATATACGTGTCGTCTCTTGTGAATATCTTGAAGTTCGAATACGGCAGTATTTTGACGTCCGATCCTGTAAATAAAAACGACAGTTCTACGCAAGTCTGTGTGTACTTATAACTGACTGTAGAACCCGTTGAAACCTGTATGATAAATGACGATTAGCATTGTTTAACACTAATTTATGAAACGAGTGAAGGGATAACCTGCATAACCAGAACCATAGTGCTGTAAGGAAAAAAAAATATTAGAAATTCAATCTTAATGCCATTTGTTTTAAATCTAAAATTGATCGACACAGTTAATCTCTTCTGGCATGAAATGTCTTTGAATAACTTTGATCCACACATTGAGTAATTATTTAATGAATTATGTATAAATGCAAACTCAATATAATTACTTATGCGATTTTCTGCCAACCGCGGCGGTGCCTCTTTTATATGCGCCATGTAACTATAATGTGTCTGTATTTTTAAGCGCGCAAAAAATAATGAATTTCATTAAGCATTTATGCTTGACTACTGTAATAAACCGCGTTTAGGTACTCAAAAATTTACATCATGAATGCTGAAGTTATATTAAAGTATTTTTTATTTATGTCACAAGTTTAGTTAGAATGAATTAATTAATTAATTTGTTAATAATGGCTAATTAGGCTATTATTCATTATTTTTTAAGCTATCCACAACTAAAAAAATCAATGTGTCTACTTATATAAATTCTAACCGATGTTTGCTAACTATTACGCTATTGAAAAAAATAAATAGAATAAAAAAGCATTGGTACTTTTTTTGGTAAACTCCTGTGTATGTGGATAGCTAACTTAATAAGGAATCGAAACACTAATGCATTAGAATCATACTTATGACACAAATTTCACGTAGCTATAAAAGTTTACTTTTACTTACTCGTACCTACTTACCTAATACTTAAATTGCTTTCATTGACAAACGATATGCATAATTGCATACATCAAACATGTCACAATATATCATCAAAAAATCGTAGTCATACAATTTGTCATATTGTCGTGCCATTGTGTGTGTGCCATGTGTCGTGCAAACGGATTTCGCTCAAACAGCGCTGCCACTGCTGTATCGACTCACGCGCAGGCCATAATATACAATATACATACGGTCTTTTAGCCACATTTGATAAGGCCATAAGCACATTTGAACTCAAGTGTACTTATGCCCTTTTTGATCGTAAAACACTGCATTCCTCGTACCTGTACTACCGATTAGTAAATAAATAACAAATTAAATTCCAAGCAAGATTAGTGGCCGTCTGAGTCCATAAATAAATCAAGTCCGAGTGAGTAAAATATGACTCAAACAATATTATGCTATGGGCGCATTGTGCCGTCGTTGCTGCTGTGTTCTGCGTTTTTTACTTTATTGGCAATTAAAATATAAATTAAGTTTATTTCAGTTATAAACATGAATGAAATGTTGTTGCACTTTAATAAAGCCTCGGTTCATATGCCAATTATTTTTTAAAGTATTTTTTCCGACCGTAACGCAGGAGACAAGTGAAGCTGGTTTATGTTAAATAGTATTTTAAGTTTTATAGTAAACCTCGGGCTTTTTGGTCTTTGTTACAGCTCATTAATATTGAACTTAACAAAGAAATTGTAAGAATACTAACACAGGAGACGCCACCAAGATACTCTAGCAGTTACAGTTACGTAACCCAATTTTTTTAATGAATTTTGGATGCAAATTATATTAAGTATCACTGCTTGTACTTGGTGTACTTGAATATCAAGTTAATAACGAGATATACTGCCCGATTTGAACTTTAAGATACATCAAATTAATAGATCTAGAATGGATTACATGTGTCAGTGTCAAAAGTGACGTTTTTGTTTGAAGAAACATCACATTTGACACTAACATATCTAATCCATATCGTTTCTAGATCTATTAATTGACGTATCTTAAAATTCGAATCGGCCGATACAAAGAGGTAGTAACCTATACCCAATAAAATAAACGCGACAATTTGGCTACCTGTTTCGCTTCTTAGGTACTGCATATAATATTATTGATTGTAAACTCTATTTTATTTAGCACCACATTGAATTTACAACAGTTTTTAAGTTTTGTAGGTTAGTTATTTAATTATGTTTTAGGTATGGTATTATTTTGTTTCTAGGTTAATTACGTTTGTATGCACTAATAAATCAATATTTACAACAGTGTTTAACATTCTGTAAAATGGCTTCTTAGTTAAATTCAAAAGCAGTTAGGTACACTTCGTGAGCGCAAGGGCCTCGATCGAAGATACGGCAGGAATCTAGTTCGCAGACCCCGCCTCGCACCGTCAATATGCAAGGATTAAAAAAACAACAACTGGTTAACAAAAATAAATAAAAGGGATTAGTGCCCCAACCGCCGCGGCCATATTGGCGGCAATGACTTTGCAAGTTCTTGCTAAAATACGCCTCAGTTTTTTTTTTCATTATGACCTGGATGCGAGTCCTTTAAGCCGTACGGCTCGGCTTAGAAGCGTAAAGGTGTATTTCCATGCCTTTCTCGCGCTTATGAGGCGTTTTTGAGCGATTAACTCTGCGTATTGGTGTATGCGTGTTTTTATTTAATTAGGTTGCACTGTCGGGCCACGCCCAGTTTTAAATGAAGTTGATTATTCTTTAGCGCTTAAGTTTATTAAGTGGGAGTAAATTATGCTAATTATTTAATATGGATGGATACAACTTGTAGGAAGTTCATGGTTAATGCTGTTATTTATAACAGTAAAAGCGTATTGTTAGTAAGTATTTTCGGTGAAGTTAAATGCGAAAACATATTAGGTATTATGTGGTACTAATTTAATGCGCTTAAAAATGTTTTTACATTAAAATTAATGCAAGTCTTGGTTATTATAATAACGAACCTTACCTAATTCCTATAAGGCGTTAAAATAAATCTTAACTGAACTTTATAAAAATGACAATATGTGGTTCATAAATACAATTACAGACCAGTTTGAAAACCAACTGGAGTTCCCTAAGCCCCGGTCCCGCGAGACTCTCCTTCAATTATTGATGGCAACTTTTAGCCAATAAAATATAGGGGACGATGCGAACTATTTTTCATCTGGTTTAACCATTGAGATCACGCGTATGGACTTGGAATTCAGTACGAGATTCAGCTTCTTCATTATAAGAGGCAAAGATTTCATTTGTAATTAACGTCACAACTGATAATACCTACTGACATTACATAGCTATGTATGTGTCGGCGGCAGATCGTAAAACCGGGCATATCGAGATATTCCTAGGCATATCATGAAACGCCGCCATTTCATGATCTGACTAAGATTTGCCCAGGCATATCACGATCTGCCTTATAAAAGAGGCGGCAGATCGATCATAGCATTGGCATTCGTTGATATTCCTAGCTTCATACCGGGCACATCGTAAAATAACCTCGTGAGGATTGCACGATATGGCTGGTGTTCGCTAGGCATATCATGAAATGCCGGAGTTTCATGATCTGCCTAGGAATATCACCCTGTGAGGTTTGCACGATATGACTGGCGTTCGCTAGGCATATCATGATCTGCCTAGGAATATCACCCTGTGAGGTATGCACGATATGGCTGGTGTTCGCTAGGCAGATCATGAAATGCCGGCATTTCATGATCTGCCTAGGAATATCACCCTGTGAGGTTTGCACGATATGGCTGGTGTTCGCTAAGCATATCATGAAATGCCGGCAATTCATGATCTGCCTAGGAATATCACCCTGTGAGGTTTGCACGATATGGCTAGTGTTCGCTAGGCATATCATGAAATGCCGGTGTTTCATGATCTATCTAGGAATATCACCCCTTGTTGCAAAACGACGCGGTTTTGGAATAAGATGCAATGCCAATTCACAACATTCAGGATCGAACATAAATATCTATACCTACTCACCGGTAATAAACGGTACAACACGATAAAATAACCAAAGGATATCACGCACTGGACTGACCTGATACTGCATCAATGGCGGAATTCTCTCGATGCCACTAGTTATTTTTTTACGTTCAGCACCTTCTCCTCTTTCACACGCCGGCCGGCGGTACGTTAAACAGTCTTAGACCTTTTGTTACGCACGATATATCACTAAAACACTTAGTTTTGGAGGCTTAATACATATAATGTGATTTAAATCAATAGCGGTCGATCCGCATGCCGCGGCGTCTCACTAGTTCTCTTTTTCGCCAACAGAGGCACTACTGAGGCTCGTCCTGAGTGTGCCGCCCGAGAGTTTCGGACGATCCTATTGGCTAAAATGTCAATATTGTATCGTTGTGAAGTGCGTTTTGGCTTTGCATCGATAAATGGTAGAAGCGTGCCTAGGAAAATCACCCCGTGAGGTTTGCATGATATGGCTGGTGTTCGCTAGGCATATCATGAAATGCCGGCGTTTCATGATCTGCCTAGGAATATCACCCCTTGAGGCTTGCACGATATGGCTGGTGTTCGATAGGCAGATCATGAAATGCCGGCGTTTCATGATTTGCCTAGGAAAATCACCCCGTTAGGTTTGCACGATCTGGCTGGTGTTCGTTAGGCATATACGCTGGCGTTTCATGATCTGCCTAGGAATATCACCCCTTAAGGCTTGCACGATATGGCTGGTGTTCGCTAGGCATATCATGAAATGCCGGCGTTTCATGATCTGCCTAGGAATATCACTCCTTGAGTTTTGTACGATATGGCTGGTGTTCGCTAGGAAGATCATGAAATGCCGGCGTTTCATGATCTGCCTAGGAATATCACACCCTACTTATTTGATATGCCTAAACGTAGCCAGGCAAATCGTCAAACGTTGAGGTTTGAACGATATGGCTGGTAGTCGTTAGTCAGATCATGAAATGGCGGCGTTTCATGATATGCCTAGGAATATCTCGATATGCCCGATTTTACGATCTGCCGCCGACATATGCACAAGGAACTAAAGTCCCCATGGGGCCTAGCCAATATGACAATCGTCCATCATCGAAAAAATGCCAAACGAAAAGAAAAAATGTATCGGGATGACAGATGAAAAGTCACATGACTATTTCCATACATTACTTAAGTTTCGATTGGCATTTTCCATCAACGATTGTCATCGTGACTAGGCCACCTGTACTATGATGTTCGAAGCTGTTTAATTGTATGTGAGGGTTAGGACAGCTTCAGTCTCTTTCAATCGCCCCAAATTGTAAAAAAGTGACATTTATTTTATCACGTGAATACCTATAAAGTCATCCGTAAAGGGGCCCACTGATTAACAGTCCGCCGGACGGTATCGTCCTGTCAGTTAGCACAAAATTTTGACAGTTCCGAACAACTGACAGGCCGATACCGTCCGGCGGACTGATAATCAGTGGGCCCCTTAACGTCTGATGGCATGTTCGTGTGTCTATTTACGATAAACAGGAAACCCACTATAACAAAGTTATTAATGCAGTTATAATAACATAAAATGTTGGTATCGGGAATTGTTATTTGTCTCTTATTTAGATGCATATTACAATCCAAGAGTTGCGTGCAAAAAAGCTTCTATATTGTTTATTTTATACATGACTGTTCCTCTCCGAAGAAAAGTACATATATTTAAGTCAATGGGCCGATGCCAACTATTTTTCACCTGGTTTAGCTTTAAATAACTGGTGCATGCTTTTATTTTCACGCACGTACCTACGTTATTTATAGGCGTTTTTCAGCTGATACGAACAAACATGGTTTTTCACACGCAACTGTACCGTTTAGGCGTTTTTCAACGCTAAACCGATGCAGGTGTGCATTTTGGACGGTTCGTTGATATGTTTATTAATTGCATATTACCTACTGTTGCATAAATATATCGTGCTTGGATGAAAAACGACTAACACGAGACTATGCAAGGTTTGTAGACTGGGCTACCTGAAAACTAAAAAAAAACCGGACAAGTTATAGAGTCAGACTCGTCCACTGAGGGTTCCGTACTTTTTAGTATTTGTTGTTATAGCAGCAACAAGAATACATCATCTGTGAATATTTCAACTGTCTTGTATCACGGTTCACGAGATACAGCCTGGTGACAGACAGACGGACAGTGGAGTCTTAGTAATAGGGTCCCGTCTTTACAGACATTCAATTTTTAACGTGCAAAACGATATAATTTTTGTTTCGTGATTGGTTAACATAGCTAACAATAAGTTAGGTTAGTATTAGCAACGTCCCAAGTGCAGTGCTACGGAGAAACTTATTGCAGGAGGAAATTGCTTGAGTAAAATTATAATACGTGATAATAATTCAGCCTATACAGGGTGCTTCCTGTAACAGGAGCAATGAATTAAACTAAAGGCTGTACTCCTCAAACTGACCAACATTTGTCCAGCAATTTTTCAAAAATATGAATCCTCTTCCTCTTTTTCATACAAAATAAATATTGCCTTCAATGTACGCTGACATCAGTGTGTTTGGCGTTACTTGTCACGCTTGTAACAACAAAATTTGCAATACATTGCGTCTTAGAATAAATATGAGTTATTTTCAAAAGTTGCTGAACAAATGTTGGTCAGTTTGAGGAGTACAGCCTACAGTTTCATTTATTGCTCCTGTTACAGAAAACACACTGTATAAGTCCCACTGCTGCCTTCTCTAATGCGCGAAAACCGATGGTTTCCTCGCTATGGAACGAGCCATGCAGGATTTGAACCTACTAAGGCGACGGCTACGTCCTCGGGATTGAAAGCCGGGCTTCATGTACACTCGGTCATCACTCATCACGTTATACAATTTATAGCCATTGCAGAATACAGAATTGAACACTTTCAATTTGTAGCCATTGTAGAATACAACATTGAACTCTTTCAGAGGTGCTTCGTTTTCGTTCTTTCGCTCAGATCAGAAGGTAACTGACAAACCAAGAACAAGTAACATAAAAATGCCATTAGTAGTTAATTGCAAATTGCACATTACATGGTCTATCATAATCGAGCTTTTTACACTTTTTGTAATTTTACGCAATAGGCGTGCGCCCTTTACGAAATGAGTTATATTTACATCGTCACTTTTACTGTTATAATTATTAAAATTAAATTTCTTGACTAGGTAGGTAATAATTATTGGTTGTAAGCCTTATCATTTTATAAGTAGATAGGTGTTTTGCTGATGGTATAAGTACAGTACACTTGCTTTTAATGACTATGTTTAATATAAGAACTCACATGATCGACCCAGTAGCTTTTCTATAACACCAAAATACGAGTATTAATGCGTACCGCATAAGCTAGTAAGCTTAGCGGGTAACCAATACTATATTATAACGTTATACATGTGAGTACCTATACGTTATTCATAGTTCACATATAACCTGCAAAGGGATAAAGAATATATTTTAAAGAGTTTATTCCCTAAGGGGGTGCAGTGGTGGTTGCAATTTAGTACAAATAAAGTACAAAGAGAAATAATAATTAAACTTAAAAGAAGACTACCTGGGTCAATTTCACCAAACGAGCATTTGTGTCTAATTCCCATGGAATTTTGAAATACCAACATTACACAAAAAAAAATATGCTGAGAATTTGATAAAAAATATAATAAATATTAATTTTCTTATGGGATAAAAATATTCAAAAAACTATAAAAGTTATTTAAATTTAAAATTTTGGTCAGGGCACGGGAATTGGTGTGTCCATGGAAATTAGATTTTACTAGGACAGAAATTAGAACACGGCACGGGAATTGTTTTCTTAACTTATTTTGGTACTTAAAACTATTATTTATGTATATTTTAATCTACAATAATATACTGCAACCATACTGAAGTGGCATCGGACATATTTACCTTCTTTAATTTTAGTTTCGAACGACAATTCTACGAAAGTATGTTACACTAAAAACTACGTATTTGACTAATCCTTTCCTTTATTTTAATGGCAACTAATCTCTCTTTCTTAGTAAAATGTACATATTTCAAAACAATACTTTGAGTAGCTTCGTAAACTTGTCCGCCTTTACATACAAAACTATTCATTAAAAAGTGTCATTATGTATCTGCATGTAGATAGGTACTTAGGTGTATGATCTGGTATATGGTCGTATAGGAAATGATACTAAGAAATAAATAGGGGCACAGTGAGAAGAAGTTATTGTGTAAGTTAATCTGAAGAAATCGAATATGCTGCCTTCATAAATTAATAACCCAAAAAATTGTTTGAACACATATGAGGTAAGGTGGGGTAAGACTATCAACGGGGTAAGACTATCACTTGTATGGAATCCTCATACTGTTAGTCTTGCCCCGATCAAAATAAACTAAGTTAGTCTTACCCCGCCTTAATTTACACATAGGTATACGGGGTGTCTCTGCCCTGCGGGAAAATCTTCAAAGTGTAGGTTGGTAAGTTAAGTAATTTTTCAAAAATATTATAATCTTCCTAAAAAAAACTTGCTTACAAAATACCCCCTGGCACTGACTAAAATAACCGACTTGGTTTCACATTACATCCCAAAACTTTTTTGTAGTAGAGTAGAAGAACTGCGTTGCGAGATTTGCATCTTTTTACATGAATTGAAATGATCCCATCTCTTTTTGTAGGCTGTCCTTCTTTTCGGGTAATCATACCCATACCATACCGATACTATGTATATACATATCATAATACATCTTTATTCATACTCACATCGTCCATCGTAGTGTACCTTTACTTTCCCTACTAATTGTAAGAATTAAAAGGTTACGTTGTTATCGCATATATTTCTATAGGATTACAAACTTAATTTATGCAATTATCTTTAGAACGTGACTAATAGTGCAGTATTATTAGATTTTTATTAGCTTAAAAAGCTAAAACCTAATTACGTTTCAAATTCGGAACTTGTGGGTATGCTAGAAGTACCTTAAAATAATATTGATTGAGAGTGATTGTGCCAGTGACAAAACTAAGGGATTTTAAAGTGTATTAATTCTTAGACTACATGCTCAAATTAAATGTTATTTAGATAGAATGTTATTGAGATTTGATGGTACGGCCGTGCCACTTTGTTTTGCTCGACTTGGCGGCGGCACTGCCGTGCCCCCAGATCCTTTGTCCTTCTTCAGGCCTCAAACTATCTCCATGCCAAATATGTATTATCAAGATGATATTGTTTCAGCGGCTTAAGCGTGACGAGATAACAGACATACAGACAGAGATACTTTCGTATTTATAATATAGTAAGAATAGGATATATTTAATTTTTCTTGTACCTATTAGAAAAGCTAATTTATAACAACTAATCTATTAAACGAGCAATTCTTGTATATATTTCGGGGATCTCGGAAACAGCTCTAACGATTTCGATGAAATTTGATTATATATGGGCGTTTTCTGGGATGAAAAATCGATCTAGCTAGGTGTCTCTGGGAAAACGCGCATTTTTGAGTTTTTAGGTAGGTATATGTTTTCCGAGCAAAGCTCGGTCTCCCATATATTTAAACTTTATACGGCTTACGCTGTCAGCTGTCAAATTTACAAAAAAAAACCATTGTAAATTTGATTCATTTTGTTTCATGTAACCTTAGGTACGGGTTTTATAATATGTAATAATTCCAAAAATAGTTTTATGTTTATATAATATTTTAATGTTATAATATGATCAATGAATAAGGTAAGGTGGCGCAAGACTAACAGTACAAGGATTACATACAAGTGATAGTCTTACCCCGGTGTCGTCTTACCCCACCTTACCTTACGAATTAAAATTGCCCGGGTTATTCGGGTCCACCCTGTAAGTATGTACTATAGTACTTATACTAAAAAACGTTCATAGATTTTTGTGCATTCTTTGAGATTTCCTTAAATGTAAAATAGAAAGATATACGTCATATTATTATTACATATAATATATATTCAATGCAAATATATATGTATGTAATAATAATATGACGTAAACATTGCCAATTAACTTACAGTGCCCCCAATTAAAAATTTGTTGACAATAAATGTAATACTTTCTAATTCCCGTGCCTCTTAATCAGCTGTTTTAGGTAAATATTCCATGGGAATTAGGGCACGGAAATTAGAATTCGTAATAAAAAATATTCGCCAAAAATTTAAATCGTGTTTAAACAAACTGTTATGTTATCGCTTACATAAAGATACATAAAGGGCTCCTAAATATGACAATTTTTACTGAAAAGCTATGTGGGAAATAAAATTTATAAGGGGCATCGAAATTAGAAAAAAATTGTCGCCCACCCGGATTCCGAAATACTTATGCGATTTGCTCGAACACGCCGCGGCTTGACGTACATCCGCTTGCTTTGAGAAACAGCCGAATACTGCCAGTACAGGTGAGGCGGGACACGAGGCGGTTCAGATACAGACGTCGACTGTCAGAGCCCTTTGAGTTTTGCCGACGAAATTTTACTCGCGCGCTCGGACAAAATTTAAACTTCGATCACGAGTTATTTACCACAATGAAGTTAATAGTGTATGTGCTCAGTGATAGTAAATATCATCTAGTTTAAGTATTTGACACCAAATTAGTGATACTAATGTAGAATTTTTCGTAGGATTTTTCATTATGCTCAAAAGTAGATTCCGGACAGGGCACGGGAGTAGTAATTTGAGCCTTTAGGTATTTTTAAGTGTACTCTAAAAACCAATTAATCAGTGAATTCATATGGAACCCGGTGTGAAAGTGTGGCTTCTTTATGTAAAAAAAAAATGGTAAGTATTATTTGATGCTAACCCGCGATTTTCATCACGGACAGAAAAAAAATCGTGTTCAGAAATTGACCCACCTATAGTAATTAATACAAAACGAATACCTAACAAAGTAAGACGACCTACTATATGTCCATAAAGTCAGTACAGATGCTAAAATAGGTTATAAACCAATTTTGAACAAGAAAACAAGTTCCTCTCGCAAGCACGTATTTAAACATTTTTGCTCTATATTCAACTACAGTTTAAATACAGGAAATAAACAACTAATAGTAGGTACTTAACTAATTGTAGCACCTAAGACATAGGTACTTTAACAACTAACACAAACAGCATAGCCTCGAAGCACATTATCTTTTACGTAAACCTAGTCTGAATAAACCTGTGACCCTAGTGAATAAGGGTACAAGTATCGGACAACGCAGTTGTAAAAGGACGTAAGTTCCAAGTAACACTTATGCCCTTTTACACCTAAGCTGCGCGAGACTTGTACCCTTTTTCACTAGGGCCACAGCGTACAGACAATTATTATGGCGTCTCCTTCTCCTCCCGGTCTAAAAAGTATGAACTGTCACAAAATGTTCGTGTTCTTATAGCCTTTACAGGTAATGTTATTTTGCTGTTGTTATGTTCTAAAAAGGATAAGAATGGTTAAAGTACTTTAGTCATTACGACCTTATATGCATATAATACGTAGATATCTCTTTGCATGTGTGCTGACTACCTAATCATGCCCAATACACTGTATAAGGAAGGAACAGTAGGTAGGTACCTACTTATTCAATTTTAAATGTCTGTCATGCACTCATTCTTCTTAACAAGACGTAAAAGTATTCCAAATTAGGGAAGCAAAAGGGAAGACTTGTAAGTAAATCTCAAATGACCGCGTTTTCATCGTTTAACGATGTGTATGACACTTTCATTGGTCAATCAGAAGGCAGTACGAGATGTCGTCTTAGTTGCATAGGTATAGCGAAAAACTTCTTATAAGTATTTTAAAATATAATCATCACTGAGCAAAATAGCACTGGTCGTGGTCACTTAAAGGCAAAAGCAAAGGAAGCACGGTTGAGGAACTACTCATACAAGACTTGTAGAGATTAATAAGAAGATAGCTTTAGAGCGAAGTGTTAATGGATAATTTAATTGTTTTTAAACTTGCTTTACTGGTTGCTTTGTATGTATTACCTATACGAGTTTGTTGTTTTTCTTCAATTATAACATAGCATCATGTACTACGTAGGTATACCTATATTCATAAGCAAATGAATTGATATAAGTACATCATGTTGGATTAACGTACTAGGTATAACCTACCTATAAGAGTAACATTACTCTAACGCCAAGAAAATCAGTTCAACAAGACAAGTTAGCAACGTACTACTTAACTCGAAATAGGTTAGCAAGTTGCCAACATTTTCAATACTTAATGTTAACACACAACTATGACTTTTCGGTTTACGTTACATTACCGGTTCATACATAATGGCGTCAGTGAGTTACACATACAACATTCTGCCTATTCAATACATATTGGTATCACGTTTCACTACTGGCTCCTATAGAAGTGTGACATTAGTGCGTTGCGTGCCGCATATAATGCTTAGGTATAAAAACTTAAAGATACCTATACTCTGTAATTATAGCTATTAACTAGAACTAGTTAGACTTTACGTTAGCTCACCGATATTATGACTGCAGGCGATGAATTAATGGCCATTTTAGCGCCTTTATTTTTAGCTTTGAATAATTATGTCAGTAGTAATTTTGTATAATTATTCAGTTGAACTTTCCGCTACTTCTGATATGTTGTCATAGGCACCATAATATTGACTCAATAGTACCTAGAGTTAGACCAAGAAAAGTCTGCAGCGATTTTATAGCCCACGCCGTGAAAGTGTTATTTATACATCATAATTTCATAGAAGTTTGACGTTTAAAATAGCTCTTGCACTGCGTAGGCTATCAAAATAGCTGCAGACTTTTCTTGGTCTAACTTTAATACTTTGGGTGAATAAAGACTGTAACTTATCAAATTGACAGATAAACTTGATAATACTTGACAGATAGAAAGAAGCCGCAGACATTAAAGGTCACTTAAATATTTTTAGATTTTATGAGTATGTGCTTTTTTACACAGTTTTAATGTACTTACCTAGTGCGTTCATTAAACTACTGTGCTTATAACTGCCATTGAATTTATAATTGTTTTTAAGGGTGATCCAGCGGACGTAACCAAGGCATCGCGTTACATGAAGAAGTTGATTAACCTTATATATTAACTTACACTCAAAAGTGCATGACTGAACAGTCTAAGAAAGGTTTTCCTTCATACATACAGTTAAATGAATGCCCAACACTATTACGAGTTTTAATTCCATTGCAATAAGCCGTGTCGCCTCCGACGCAGACTGATGCTCATAAAGGCACACAAACTGCATTCAGATGCACATACATTTCGCAACCTCGTTCTTCTTTAATCACACCATCGCAAATTCTACCTTCGTCCAACCACCTAAGATTCAAATTCGAGTTTCCAGCATATACAATGTTAAGAACTTTAAGCAAAGAATATGCATACGTATATGAGGTATATGAGGATTATGCAGTTGCAGATTGCACATTTTGAATTAGCATAGGCGTCTCAAGTCGTTACTCAACTGTTCTGGGTTTTTGCAAGGATAAACTGGGTTCACGTGGTACCATGTTAAAATGTATAAATATACGAATGAAAATGTAGTAGATATAAATTTAAATACGAAACCCTAAAAGGAATAGGTTAAGTCAATTATGTTATGTGTTGGTAACTATTTTAAAATAAACCAAGTTTTAAATACACGAAATCAGTTTTGCACTTCGCACCCAATATCCGGGGTGTGCTAATGTGCTTATAAAATATGTATAATTTATAATTAACTTGTGTTGTAGATTATAAGTGTTATAACATTGATAGGTGTGCCAAATAGATATCTGGACATTCTGGACTGACTAATCAGTAAGCAGTAGCAGTAATAAGCAGATCTAACAAAATCTGGCAGGAAAATTCTATAATACTTAGTAAACTCCGTAAATATTAAAAAGGATTTGATTAAACAATTATTGATTAATAGAAACGTTACTTCCTTCCTTGCCCATCGTCCCCTTACGTTTAGGCTCGAAACTTGCTTTTTTACCAGATTATAAGATCCGTTAAAAGCACAATGTAACTTTTTTCTACTATTAAAGTTATGATATCGGTGAATTAAGTCACTTCACGCACAATAATATGAGCTGTGGTCCATTGTTGAACTAAATAAAGTCGCCACGACGTCTTCATCGGACGACGCAAAAAACAATATAATACACTTATTGCTGTCAAATGTGAAATAATGGTAACACTGCAATTGTTTTCGCGGCCATAAATAACTTTAACAAAAGATTCGCGGTTTCCTTAAAAGCTAAACTGGCTGATAAACATTTTTTTTTCTCCCGCGGCCCTTTCCTGAGGCTGCCTATAAATATTAATACAATCAAATGTTTTGACGTGGGCCTTTTTTAAGCTTTTATCTTCTGCCTTGGCTCTTTTTTATAAGCATCGATGCCTTTTTTATTTCGTGTTAATTTGGACAGCGAATTTGGGTCTTTTAACAGATCGTAAAGTATAGAGGGGAAGAGGCGCCTGGTGTTTCGCGAATATTCAAGGCATAAAAAAAGGAAATAACGGCTCACGTACTAAAACCAAATAGAAACAACATTAGTACCTACGCATAATAGTAAGACAGTAATAAAACCCAAACAATCGCAAATAAATCTTTGTGTATAAATATAAAAATTATAATGCGCATGTTCGAAGCTACTTCGAGATACTTACTAAACCAGTTAATATCAATTAAACAACAAATTAGCATAGTTTAATCGCTCACACTAAATCATTAATGCTTAAATAAAAACATAAATCTCTGCAGGCGACTCAAAAGACTAGCACAGACTCCCACACCATCGGAAACTGCTATACAAATTTAGACTCTATCACAATCCCAATAGGGTTCAAATACTCATGTCAAGATCACTGCGGACTTAGAATTCGACAAGATCTGATCAAAATATCTAAAATGGTCACAGTTAGTGGGTTAACCACTTTAAATTGTCATCCGACTGATTTATTTCTGTATCTGAGGCAAACACATTTTTGTGGGCTTCTCGGAGTAAACCTTGATTTCATTTAAATTATATTATTTTAAACGACGTGATAAGAAATTAAATATTGCATCTGTTGCCAGTAGCTTTTGTTTTAATGCAGGTCTTTTAGGTGTTTGCAAATTTAATTATTTCGAGTAGAGACAAAACAATAGGTACGGTACTCTACTCCATAATTTGGTGTCAGTTTGGTGGCAACGGTAGCATTAAACATCCAGTTTCTGGAAAACATTCCCACAAACACGCAAAATCCCCTTAATTTCCATTTATTACCCAACCTCCGACCGAAGCACAGTAATCAAGAGAAATTTGCGACCCAAATACCTCTTCGAACTCAAACTGGTATCGAATTAAATGCATTTGCGAACGTTATTTTTCAATTTCAACTTTTTTTTGGACGAAATGACACCATTTTCACAGCACATTAGCTGCGCCTGGGCAGCCGCGCCAGGGGCGGATCCAGTCAAACGGTCGTAAACTATAATCATTTGCGGACCTCATAAATAATTGCGGAGTTCGGTCCTGGTTTTTGTCGGCCGCAAGTCTAGGGTTGCCAACATGAAAGAGAAGGTTTAAAATTAGCGAAAAGTATGATTAATTAGGTGCGTGACACATATGTAATTATCTATGTATATAATTCATGTTAAGTTCAGGAAATCAATACCATTACCAGGCGTGTCTCACTCCGCGATTTCGTCGCTTTGCTACAGGTAGATAAAAGTACATCCGTTCGACCCCAATTTTGGGGTTTGCCATAAGCCATAAGCCGCGCGTGGCGCTGTCGCCACCTAGCGGTCATATCTGTCCTGATCGTAACAGACGCGTTTTGTTAGAGAGCGAGTCTTCTGTACCTAGTATTATTATTTTTTCTGTGCCATTACCAGTATAGACGATCATCTGAAAAAAATTACGAACCATACACATTGGGATCATGTGTGACGTGTCTAGAGTCTAAATACTGTATCAGATCTTAGAACTTTAATAAGTATAATCTTATCTTTTCCCATCGTAAAGACCCGTCGATATATAGTAGTTTTTGTGCACTATAAATTTTCTTAAAAGTAGTACACTAGGTCAAAATACAATACAATAATATATTATATAGTAGTTGCCAACCCTAAGCGAGTCGCCTGCGCAGGTAATATAGTCATAAATTTCCATAACCGCCACTCGATCTTATCAAACATGATTTTAATTTGATTTCGGAACCACACGTGTTGAGGTCGTTCCGTTGCGAGTTACGATCGTAGGTATACTAAACACCTACTACGTCATTTTAATGATGTATCTCGAGAAGAAGGCAGGAAAGTATTAGTTTTATGAGTGAAACATAAACATTTATGACAAGAATGGGAACGAAAATATAGAAAAAGATAATACGGTTACATTAACCACAATAGGTATACCTAAATACCTTAGTGCTTCTAAGAGTGTTCATAATGTGGTTTTAGGTAATCAGACTACCCTTGAAAGTGAAGCGTTATCATAAAACAAAATTGATACGAAACTAAACGCACATCACAAATTATTGTCAAACGCAATCAATAACGAGGTAAAACGCCCTAATGACACATTATTACAAAACAGGTCACGCCTCGAAATGTAACAAACTATCTGACAATCAATATGTCATTAAATTCTAAACACTATAAAGAAAACGAGATTAATGCTAAAAGGCCGACACTCACACCATCACGTAATATAAACATGACCGATATCAGACACCACGATGAGAAAGTTCAAAAGGTTGACTCGTTACACAATTATATTCATGCTAAAGATGAGAAATAAGATTTCGATGGTGACAATTAATCAAACGTTTCTGATCGGAACAGATAAGGTTGCAAAAAGTAGAACAATGCAGACTGAGCTAATCTAGATGAAACTGCTAGTAATGATCTAGTACGATGCTAAGATGTAAGATGTCGCATAAATGTAGGTAATGAAATTGTAAAGACATGAAGATACAACATATGAAGCAAATGGTTTATTTACACAAATAGGTAATTCCATTCTTTTATCTTCAGGGTGTTATTTTATTCTACCCTTTAGTCCGTAGCGGCAACATACTTGCCATCATACTAAAACAAAAACGCACCTCTACTATAAGAATTACGGTTCGAAATCGAATGACTAGAAAGGAATGTCAAATGGTTAAAGGGTTAGTAGTGCAATATTACCTTTTATTAAGTCCACCTTACACATTGATGTACCAGGAGGATACCTTGATACAAAACTAAAATTGACCGTCGATTACAAAACTACGATTTACAACCCACAGTTTCTATTATCTAGTATCAGACTTTAATCCATTTATCACCGCTTTTGTTTACGATCCTCGCGTATCATCAACTATTAATTATCATGCGTTCTTTGCTTCAAACTTTGACGTTCTCGCCGTGTGACAGACCAGAGATAAGAATTTAAATGTTATTCGATAGCTCTGTACTTCAATTGTGATACCACGTTTAACAAAAATGAGATCTACATGTTTATCATTAAGGTCCCTTTCAGAAATTTGAATTGAAAATTACTTGACTGATTGATTTTGAACTGTATCGCATGATATTTGAGTCTAATATTCACTGAAAGGGTTGAGGAATCCGAACACCTCGAAGAGTACTTTAGAATTTTGATGGATGTGCTTATAATTGTTTCTGTATCGATTATGCCATTGATAAATATTTCGACTATTGCTCATTTTATTAATGATGTGGAAACGGAAGAGCTTTCTGGGTGATACCCTAACGACAAGGCATTGTTACAATTAATATTGCTGCTGTCAAAACATCTGTCTGTTGACGTAAATTGCGTATCGTTTTCAATCATTTGTGCTTTAATCGAATTTAGAGCTTAACAAAAGAGTTTCTGAGTTAACCTGCTGCTTATTCTTAATTATCAATTGATGATAATGATTAGAGTCTGTGCGGAAAAAGAAGAGTCGTAGAGTGTATGGGTTCCCTCACATTCCACGACTCTTTTCTTCTCCGCACAGATTCTACCAAAATTTTTAATAAACGAAAGAACCAGTGGCGTAGCGTCAACATAAACTTTTACTTTACATCGGCTTTTATTACAAAATCCTACGCCTTCCCATATATCGATAAAGCCAAAAAATGGGCCAAATATGCTTTTATATACAATTTGTGAACAGTTTTTTTAATTTTGAGGAAACTGTCACGCTTCTGCGTCTATAAATTTGGTTGGATATAAGTATCCATATAATTACCGTGACCTAAATAGATTAATGAATTGACCTGGTAATGTTTTTTTCAACTCTTTTTTTTACTCATAAATAATCTGATAATATCTACCGAAGTATAAACACTACTTAATATACTTAACTTTTGTGGACAGCCTTGGACACCACGGTTTATCGTGTTCTAAAAGTGCCGGCCGCCTATCACGCCATGCCTGCCTTAACGACATCCTCCGTCGGGCCTTCGTCAGCGCCAACGTCCCAGCCATTCTCGAACCACCTGGCCTCGCGCGCGACGATGGCAAGAGGCCCGACGGAATGACCCTTGTGCCCTGGAGTGTGGGACGGGCCCTTATTTGGGACGCAACGTGTGTGGACACCCTGGCACCGTCTCACCTCGGTTCAACATCATTGAGAGCGGGCGCGGCGGCCGCAGCTGCTGAGGCAGCAAAATGCCGCAAATATATAGCTCTCACTGACCGGCATATATTTGCGGCATTTGCAGCCGAAACTCTGGGACCGTGGTGCCCAGGGGCCCATAAACTAGTTCGGCAACTTTCCAAAAAAATATTTGAGGTCACCGGGGACCGTAGGGCTGGCTCGTTCCTCGCCCAACGGATCGGCATAGCCATCCAAAGGGGGAACGCAGCCAGCCTTATGGGAACCCTTCCACAGGGTTCGGACCTGGGTGATCTAGCCTAATATATACATATTCGGCTAGATCACCCACATTATGTTATATATATTTTTTTAGGTATTAGTTTTAGTTTTTTTAGGTAGTTTTATAATTTTAGGTTAATTTTATTCTAAGTTTGTTTTTAATTATGTTTATGGTTTTATAAAATAAAATTACCTATGCAATAATAAAAATTTCTTAATCTATATCTTTCGTTAGGCGTTTTACTATAAAAGCAAGCTGTTTGTGGTATAAAAAATAAATAAATGGACTTAATTTTAATTTTATTAATTCACATTCGGATACTGTAGGTTAAAAATTCCGGTTACCATAATAAATGACTAAAAAAAACGTTTTCTATGATACAGTTATATAGTCTTAAGCTAGGTATTATATGTATATTGAGTATATAGTAGTTTAGTCCTTAGAACAGAGAAAATCAATAGACAATTTTCACCAAAATTAACGGTCCCGTATAAACCAGCGGAGCAACGAATCGTAAAGGAATTCAAATAGTTCAAGTCTTTAGTCACACGGCTCCGACCCGGAGGAATCTCATTTGATATTGCACTTGCAAATTTATTCTTATAGATTTAAGGTCCAATTTGCTATGTCAATTTCTGTGTATAAGTTTTGAAAAATCATTAAAAGTTCTTGGAGGGTCTGTTACTGAGACCTGGCCGCGTAGCCAAGATGCCGATCGCTTACGCTCCGTAGCGATCGAAACGCAACTGTCACTGTCGCACTAATATGGAAGAGTGATAGAGAGACATAATGCTTTTCGTTATCGAAGCGATAGCGATTGTAACCTTGGCTAGGCCGGCTGTTACGCTATGTGTAAAAAGAATAATCGATACCTACTTCCTTTCATTGGGTACAGCGAGGTTCAAAGTGCATATCCACTTTATGAATGGGTATGAAGGTGGATATACACTTTTGCAGCTGGGTACATACGAGCTCAATAAAAGATTGTGATTGAGAAAAGTTTAGCCCTACCTATCTAATGAATATCGCAAATAATCATTAAGTACCGTCACTTTTCTATCCTGCTTAAGTTAACAATTGGAAACATTGACCGACTATTTTGTCTTATGATTGGCAAAGTATTTATATTATTTTCAACTATAAGTAAAAGTATTTGTATTATTTTCAACTATAAGTAGTACTTTAAAACGACGGATCCCGAACACAAATGTAATGCGCCCTTAAGTATGCGTGATACCGTTCACTACTTTTATAAAGTAGGGCTAAAAAGGCTTAAATTGTTTGTTATTACAAAAGCATACGTCTTTCTTTACCAGACAGTGTGCTTCGCGTGTTGAGGTGGAGCAGGCGTACAAATTAGTATGAAAATTGCAACTCGACTGTACACGCCACTTCATACCACAAACGCGGACACTTGGCGCCGAGTGTACCTTGTACTACTTTTGGTTTATTTTCACAATATAAGAATAATTTTACAATATTATATAATTGGAGTATGTAGGTATGTGCGTACTTACCAGCTTTGTATTTTGCAATCACGCAGTTTTTTATTTAAAAAGTAAATAGAGTGGTTTAGGGAACTCTTATTAATTTCTTTACTTTAGCATCTATTATTTTACTAAAATTGCCGCAATGTACTCACTAGACTATAGTTCTTATAATTTGGCGTTACTTTCTCTTGCGTACCTATGTTATGTATCTAAGTTTGAGAAATTATGACCTACCTACATATTTCTAATATTTTTATTTGCATATCGGTTTGATCTAATCTGTAAAGGTCAGAATAAAAATGGAATCAAAATTTTTGAATCTATTAAAACAAACCTTTTCCTTGTGAGTATTTATTATTTAACAGCATCTTTAAAATGTTTCCATATTTTTAATGAACAAGGTGTTATACTTTACTTTCTTACTAATACCAAAAAGAATAGATAGTATAGAGGGATCTTGTCATTGTCAATTTTGTAGTCACGGTACATTTACTGCCATCTATCGACACACGATTAAAACTTAAAATAAAATTTAAAATGTATAAATTAATCAAAATATGTTTACGGATAAATTATTTTTATTTTTTATTGTTCCATACTGACCCATGTTCTTTCACTGATATGTGTTAAAATTGTTGAATATCAAACGGGGTCGTCAACGCCATCTAGCCGACAATAGGCCAAAGGTATAAATTATAATGGCGCCATCTATTCGAGAATGACTTTTTCTCCACATCCGAGGCACGTTTTTTTCTTAGACTTTATTTATCTTATACGAAGTTATATATATATCTCTGCTAATACGTATATGTACATATATGAAAGTTCACTATTTAAGGTATTGAAGGTATACTTTTGGTAGTTATTGGCGATTTATGCTTCTATATAATTTATGTTTAATTAAGTATAAAGTTTGAATAATCAACGAAAAACGATTTTCCCAGCATATTTCAAAAAACACTTCCTTCTGGGAACCATATTCCCAGTTAATAACATAATATGTTGTGACAAAACGCCGTTTTCCTCTGAAAACTAGGAAATTCCTCGCCAACGTAGACAGTGTGACAGGGTCTGACATGTTTACAGTTCGATGTCACGGTGACAGGGGTCGGTACTTCATTAATTCTTAGAACACGTGATCAATGCCATATTGCTTTCGGGAAAGGGTGGAGTAGTAAAGGATATTGTTTAAGGCATAATACGGTGAAAATGTTAGCTACATAGGATTTGTGTGTGTAAGGTAGTGGGTTACCTAAGACCAACATTAGTGATCCAAAAAACTCGAGCCTTTTAGGCGTCAAGAGATGAGACGCGCCCTAAAAAAAGAGCTAACTGGGCTCGAGTCTTTTGGATCACTAACTAACATAGTTTAGCTTGCTCGGGGCAACATTACTAGTATGAGGATTCCATACTAGTGATGGTCTTACCCCAGTTTACCTTACAGTTTGATTATATTCAACGAAACATAGTACCTACATTATTGCAGTGGTAACCCGTGGACGAGATTCCAGTTTGTCGGACGACGCGAAGCGGAGTCCTGCAAAGAAGACGAATTTACGAATTATTCCTGCCGAGGCATATTTATAGACCTTTTCTTCAAAAACGTATCGCTCGAATCATTCATCACATCTAAAACAATTATTCTCCTTAATTTCCGTCTAATATCTAATCGATTACTCTTTATCTATACGTGTCTATACGTTTAAGATTAGAGTTTAAATTTGAGTTTAAATTAAGTGTAATTTGCAAAAGTTTCTAACCACAATAATATCTAAAAAAATATGATAAAAGTTAAATATACCTACTTTGTTGGGTATGGACAGGCATTATATCAATATATACTTTATAAACCAGAAAATATTGATAAAACATTTTTAATACACTGTTGCAAACAGCACAAACTACATTTACACAAATAACTAAATTGTATTAAGTCCCCACTATTACCAATTCGCAATTGATGTACAATTGTAGCCAACGTCAAAGTAATGTAAACGATTTTGAACCTTATTCTATCGTATTAGGGTGGAAAATATTTGACGTGACAGCGCCCGCACAGTGGGCCCGTCAAAGGAAACAGACGGACAGTTATTAATGGTTACATATTATGGAAAAAATATCGTTGCGTTTCCGCGGCCCCAACTTTTAAGCGCAAACTGCGTGCAATTAAAACGCCAATCGCAGATTGATCGTTTTATTAATTACGCTTTGCTTTTAGATATCGTGAAACTAAATCTCCCCAAAAATGTTTTTCGGGGACGAAATTGAGTGGTACAGTTACGTAGTAACTTTTTATACGTAAACTTTATCTATTTAACATACTGTGTAGCACGAGTAATATAATTAGGTTAAAAGAGTATTGACTTACCTACTGTTAGGTACCTAAACATTTTCACACTTATGCTGCTGGCAAAAACCGAAGTTCTGTCTTTAAGCTATTTAAAGTCTATACTTTTTAGGGCTCCGTACCTATTTATCTAAAGGGTAAAAATGGGACCCTATTACTAACACTCCGAGTCTGTCTGTCTGTCACCATGCTGTATCTCATGAACTGTGATAGTTGAAATTTTCACAGATGATGTAAGTACCTATTTCTGCTGCCGCTATAAAGTACGGAAACCTCGGTGGGCGATGGGCGAGTCCGAAGCGCACTTGCCAAAGTTTTAAAAGATTCTAAACAGATAATATAGGTAAGTAAACATTATTGTCTATCACAAAGTAATAAAACAAACATTAAAAACAACTAATTGAACACAGCAAGTATGTAATATAAAAATTAAAACACATAATTGTGAACTACAACAAAAAACACTAGCTATTTTCTGTTATCAAGTTATCAAATATCAGCTGATTCTATCTGAACGTAACTCGAATAGCACCAATTAAAATGGCGACTAGTGATTGTCAAATGTAATTGGTTAATTATTAATCAACAAGACTGGGCGTGGCTTAATAAGGCGGCATGAAATAGGACATACTTTCATTTCATACAGTATTTGCAACAGAGTAGAGTCATTGCTGATATCAACCGTATTCAGCGCAATATAAGGTTGAAATTAAAAGGACTGTACAATAGCATGGTCAGTATCTACGGTTTTGTATTATGCAATCGAAATGTGATTATTACAGTACGGTAGATAAAGTATTAATGTAGATTAACAAGCTACTTTGTACGAACCGCATTATTTAAATGCCAATTTTATAATATATCTTTACTCCAACTAAGGCACACCTGTAAATAAGTAGGTACTTTTACTTCACTTATTTTTTAATTCAGAATACTCAATAGTACCGTATTACAATTATGATAAAGATTACAATTGTTTATTATCATTATATCAACAATTTGTTAGTCATCATCATCATCATCATCATCATCTCAGCCTATATACGTCCCACTGCTGGCCACAGGCCTCCTCTCGAGCGCGAGAGGGCTTGGGCTATAGTCCCCACGCTAGCCCAATGCGGATTGGGGACTTCACATACACCTTTGAATTTCTTCACAGATGTATGCAGGTTTCCTCACGATGTTTTCCTTCACCGAAAAGCGACTGGTAAATATCAAACGATATTTCGTACATAAGTTCCGAAAAACTCATTGGTACGAGCCGGGGTTTGAACCCGCGACCTCCGGATTGCAAGTCGCACGCTCTTACCGCTAGGCCACCAGCGCTTCAATTAGTTGGTAAAGAACGTTAATCGGACAGTAAACACAATAAAAGCAAGTACTTCGTTATTACATCTATGAAACTTTTTATGCAACAGAAACATTTAAACTATGATTAAGTAATCATCACCTGTCGTGTGACTTCAACTAAGTAACAGTTCAAAACAGGTCATTACGAAATGATTAATGTTTCTTACTCACGACTCAGGGGAGTTAGGTGGCGCTGTTAATGCTTAATTCATAATTATTCGTTCATAATTCAATTTTTTTATCATGAAAAATATTATGAATACTCCCTTGTGTGAATACCCCACTATTACTCTGTTAGATACGTGCGGCAAAAAGGTGTGAAATTATTGTTTAATAAGCAATAGCTACAATTGTAGGCAGTGACAGATGGACGTGTAGAAACAATGAAAATAGCACGCGTGAGGAAGCAAGTGGCCGCTTTGACAGTAGGTACAGTCACCAGCAGAACTAGTAATACGGGTGAAATGCTCAAAATAATCTCACCCGTTTAGAATAGTTCACATTTTATAATTTATAATTATTTTTACTCAGAATAAAGAGACAAAGAAAATATAATTGTATTATTCTGTGTGTGACAATCCACATAAATTGTATGAAAAATAAATAAATCGTTAAGTGAAATGAAAATGTAGGGACAATCAAGAAGCCTTATTCTACTTTCACTTGCTGTAGTTTTTCCGTAATAAAATCTTGCAAATTGTATTTGATTTACTCACTGCATGGTTATCGTTGTATCTTTAACTTCAGAAGTTAGTCAAAACTAATATTTAGGTACTTTTGTATACAATTTTGAACAATTATACTAAATAAATATTTAAATTAGGTACCTATCTCATTATTTTTTTTTTAATAAATATGATTTTACTTCTTAAAATAATTTTGTGTGCAAAGTGCAGATATATCATTTTAAGCACTTCACGCAACAATATAATATCACAATTCTTAAGAATACTAATATTTATGTAGCTATAATATCTATGGATGGCAATGTGTCTGGCACCTGCGCGTTTCTTCAAAGTATATCGTTTTTATTTACACAAATAAATTTACTTTGGCTTACCTTATCATAAAAAAAGGAATGTCAGACAGTGGAAAAACACAAACTTTTTATTTGCTTTCACTAAAGAAATGTTGATATAAGTATGTGCAGTCAAGGAATTTAAATTCCGACCCATTTCGTACTTTGTCATAGTGACAATCAATATGAAAGCCGCTAGAGACCTCATACGGTTGTCACTGTGACAAAGTACGAAATGGGTCGGAATTTAAATTCCTTGACTGTACATAAATTTCTTAAGCCCCAGCGAGATAGTCACCGCGCCACTTCATTTAATTTTCACCAGAAAATCAAGACCTAAGCAAGACCATTAATTACCTATCAAATCAAAATTATAAAGAGATCATAAGACTTAAAACAGATTATTTAGTGCCCGGTGGTTTACGCCGCGATTTGGCCAGTCAAAACATTCAAACATCGACGCTGACGTCTGGAAGGTTTGTTTTGATATGTCGTGAGCTTTCAGAGTCATTATTCTCTTATGACTATCGACCGTTACTCTGAGATTAAGCCAGTATATGTGTGGTCATGGAATACGAATAGAGAGTATGGATGTTGAGCTTAACGGTTATACTGGTTAGCTTGAGTTGAATGTTCGCATTCGCACAGCAAGTGATGAAATTACAGGGCTTGCGCTCACGCATGACAGCCGTTTCCCGCGTTTTGTGATCCCGCTGTATATTTAGACTGATGTTTTAATTGGAAGATAATATGCTGAAAATTTTAAGAGGCTGATACTATTATTGTTTTACTTGTGTCGTATTGCACTTTAATTACTTACGTGATTGTAAATGATGATGTTTTATTTACGCTTACTTTTGTATAACTACCACTTCAAAATGAATCAAATGTATCAATATTTATGTATACACGATTGTATTTCCTCATTCTGTTGCTCACGTTAATGATTCATTCACGTTTTTATAATAAGTTAACTTAACATTGACAGATCGTTTGATCGATACGTTATTAAAGTAAAAATGCTATCAGGCGCTTCTTTCGCATGAAAAGACCTTTAAAGAGATACACAGTTTATGTAATCTGTCTAAAATGATACAATTTTCAACCCTTCTACACTCGTGAAGGTACGTTTACTAAGAATATCATTTCTCCTGAATGACGTGACACTGACGACGCGCGCGCCTGCGGCTGTCGCCGTCAACTCCTGCGCGCTCAACTCCAAAAAGACACAAGTGTACTTATATCCCTATTATTACACACCCGTTTATCACGAGGACGGTGAAACGCGTGTTCAACCCCGATCTCTGATCATGACGAATCCCTACTAAGATGAAAAGCTACTATAAACTACTTGCAATTTGTTACTAGTCTATTAAACGATTTTAGAGCGTTATTTATTGACGGCTTGTGAAGTAATTAAATATTTGATGGTTACAATGTTATAATTATTTATCGTCATGAACCTTAGAAAACATTAAATCCCGAATGGATTTGTACCACTAAATTATTTGAAACGTCATTTATACCACTTTGTACATATTTCACCCTACTTATAACATTTGTAATGCATATGAAAGCAGTTCTAGCCGAACATATATTTACACATACAGGTCTAATTTTTTTTTTGCTTTGAGAAAAACTGTTTATGCCCCTATGTGGTAAAATCAGTAAAATAACTAGGTAACTTTTAATTACACGTTTGACATAAAACAAATCTTTTATGCGTTGTAGTTATTTAAAGAGTTTGTCCTTTGATATGTCTGTACATGCCACAAATTAGTCACGGCTATTACAGTCTAGATTAGACTGATCTAGAAACATGCAATCAAGCGTTCAAAGGCTATTAATAATAATTCAAGAAGAAAGGACTGGCATCAAAATCAATGGCGACGCAGATCGATCATAGGTATTTAAAGCACGCGTCTGTTTTGATCTACGCTATCTACCAAAGTGAGTCGACTAGAGTTAATTTAATAGAACAATCCTCAAACATTAACCATCTTTCCCCGCAGTCGGCTCATCAGTCGACCAAGAAATTAGTCGGTGTCACTACAATAATATACAATAAGGAGCCGGGCCACGGTCCTCGCATAAATCGTTCAACACGATGCTCTAATGTTTTGTATGGAGATTTCTTTCGGCGATCGCTGCCGGTATCTAGGCTTAGATTAATGAATTTAATTGGTATATGTCAGATTGTAGCGCTCCGACATTGTTTTAATTCACTTAGTTTGCTTCCTACTTTTTGAATAGATTAAGATAAAGAATACTATAAAAACGTTTTTTGCGTACCGATTATGTCATTTAAACCACTGTGCCTTTAGTGATTTTCTTAAACATCAATGGAACCTGTTATTTGATAGTTACTGTGATTTCGTATCTGTAGCTATGATATCATGTTCTATTTTCGTATTCTCATTGCTCACAGCTGTACTTATATTATTACAGAGTGGCCGCAATACACCGCACGACGTCTTTACCATGCCATATATTAATGTTCCCTTTGTTCATAAACTATTCATTAAAACTAAAAGTGTTTAGTACGCGCATTGTTGCCTTTTTCAACCCTGTTACAAATTCACCGCAAGTGGTATTTCTTGAAACGCCCAACAAAAGGCACGCAGACAGTATAAATCAAAGCTGTGCGAAAAGTACCAAATGTTGCAAAACCCATGCAACACAAGGTCAACTTGCATTCAAAACATTTCACGGGACTCGCAAAATTATGTCTATTGTTATAGGAAAGCTTTAAAAGAGACTTTCTTCTAAAATGTCATGGCAATTAATCTACTAATGTGCGTATTGAGAGTAGATTATTACTTTTACTTTCTTTGAAAGTGGGCGATTTGCAAAAAGTTGGAATTTGCATGGACGGACCCACCAGGCAGGTAGTGTGTTGTAATCGGGTGATTTGTCTTATTGTCGGTTTGTCGTTTTCTTATTGTCGGTTGTCGTTTGTTTGTGAGCGGTGACCGCGACGGTGCCCGAGATAAGTGTAATAAATTACGAGAAACGGAAGATGCTGGCCGACAGAGGTGTGGCCCCAAACATTAGGGCATGCGGCATGCATTTACTAATGCGATTAAAGGACTACAAAATGGGACCCAAATACCAATCTGTATTTGTTTAAACTAACTGACCAATTGGTACTTACCGATTACGCGTAACAACATTTCTTCTATACATTTTGATTCGTACTACTGTGCAGTACATGTACTTACATTGGCGATTTTTTAAAGACGTAGATACACTAAGATACAGTCCTTTTATGAACAACTCTTGGTCTTCTCTTGAGAAAATCTTTGAGCGCGAGACATACATATACTTAACTTTTAAATGCAAAAAGTTTTGATGAGATTAATTTAACGCCTAATTAGATACCGTTCATAATGTGTACCGATTTATTTGAACAATAAATACCTTTACTTGTAAACGACATATTTGTAGAGTGATTTTGTGGATGAACTTCGCAGACCTATAAGTATAGAGTATTTACAACCTGGGGCTGATTGCATAACAAGTACGAAAACTCATTTATTATATAGTAAGGTTTATAAAATGAATATAAAACTAAAATTAAAATAACGAAAATTCAAAATAGGTACTTATCAAAATTTTGCCCCCTTGGCAGTGTGCCCATCACGCAGGCAGCGTTCCCGCGCTGGATTGCTATGGCAGAATCTTTGTGCGAGAAAGCTGCCTGCCGTAACAAGTTGTAACTAATAATATTAGTGAAAGTCTCTTTCTAATCAAAGGTATTGGAAAGAGATTACAAGTTGTTATGCCATCGGCCCCTGGAGGCCTTTAATTTACGTTGGTTCGCCCTACAACTCGACTCTTGCGCAGTAAATAAGAACAACACGATCAGTACATACAAAGTCGTTCAACCAGATTTATGATGAATTTTCGACCGGATTATTATTAATATTCAATTAGCTTTCCGCACATGCGCCGTGGCTGGGCGTGTTATTAAACTTAATTTATGGCATCATTTACTGGCGATATTTTAAAGTGATTACTTTGGGTTTCTTTCGTAAACGTAATTGTGTACCGATTATTGACTACACCGTTGCAAGCGTTGTATCCATTCTTCCGCGATGATACTTGTTTTTTCTCAATTATGTAGATACATAATAAGTGTAATTTTCCTCTCAAATATCATAGGTTTATTTTCCACCATAATGACTTAATAAGAATTTCGATTATATAATAAAAAAAAATGTTTTTGAAGTGAAAACTTCTTTAGCGACGCTGTGCACTTTTTGTGATAGGGAAAAATATTAAACTCGCGACATGTGTCACGTCACCGTAAGATTCGTAAGACATAAGACGGATACGTGACCTGATCGAAAAACTGTTACAATGTCATTGAGTTTTCACTTCTGCCGGCACTCCCGGAGTGCAACCCGTTGTTTGTGGTTTAAAAAAAGTGGGTGTCACAACTTTGGTTTCAAGAATTTAATTTGTAAGGCAAATAGTATTACATACCTAATTGATAATAAATTCCCGTGCTGCAGATATTTTCAATGTAAAAATTTCTGCATAACTGGTAGCGTAACTGTTGTATACCTAACTAAATTCTTAAACATTGCATGTTGTTCAACAATTAGATAATAAATCACAATTGACCTTTTGCATCAGTTTCCCCATTCCAGTCGTCCATGGGCCATTATTTCCAACGCATCGAGCCGTTTAGACTGGCCAGCCTAGTGTGATCTCCAAACACGCATAATGGTTACAGATGTAGAGCTCATTTATATTTTTTCACCTGGGCTATAAGAACGGCACATCAAACGGTAATCCCTGTATCCCCAATAAGCGCAATGTCTTGTTGCACATAATTATGATAATTATCTATCAGTCCATCTTCCGAAAAAATTAAGAATGACCAGATCAGAGTCAACCATTGGATGAGAGCGCTAACTTTGTAGAGGTCCTTCGGGGAGGCCTGTCCAGTAGTAGATTTTTTTGGCTGGTAGGATACTTAATAATGTGCATAAATATTTTGGCCTGGTTTTGGCATATTCCCTTTAGAACAAAGTTTTGCATTTTTATATACATATTAGTTGGAGTAAGTAGCACTACGCTAGTCAGCGAATTCTCTGATGAAATGTATCCGCTTCGGATAACAATCTGGTATTGTTATCGGGGTTTTCAATATTTTTTACCAAAATCTGTATATTTTAGATTGTAGTGGGGATCCAGATCTAGGTGGGAATTGCAAAGTTTAAAATATTCACTTAAAAGATTCTTCCCCTTCTTCCTATTAAGGCTCATCTCTTATACTTTTCTCTGGCTCTTATCTAAATGCTCAAGTCGCCGGCGCCATAAAGCGATAGGAATGCCTCTGCCCTCTTATAGACAAGCTAAACGACCGGTAGGTAATCGCGTAAGTACCGGTTCCGGAATGAAGTCAGGGATTAGTCTTGTGGTTATCTGAGACTCGGGGCATCGGTGGATCTGGTCCATCTTCGTTTGTATTAACGGACAGGATAATTATTTTCATGTAAAGAAAATCACTAGTACATCAGTCAAGGACCAATCCTACAAGTCTAACCTGAGAGAAGTGGTCTAAAAATCAATACGAAAAACAAAGGAATCTAGCTTCAGACTCACGCAGGTTTTAGCGGCTTACGGGTTGTTATTTATCTAGGTGTGAGTACAGTGAAACGTGGATAGGTAAAATCTCTAGGGAAGGGGCCTGCAGTTTTATATCAATTAACGACGATTTCCATATAAACAAGCAGTAAATATCCAAGTAAAAACACGTGTGAATTATAAAGGTTCTGCTAAATTTATTTTATAGAGGTGCAAGTAACCATTGGAAATAGTTTCACAAGCTATATTCTGGTATTCTGGTCTATAGATTATTAAACTTACACATTTATTCTACGTTAATCAGTATGTATTTGCTCCAGGAAGGCAACATTGTGTGTAAACTTTTCCTTGACTTGTCACTAATGAATTACAACTGTAAGTTTCAAATGTAACTTATCTATGAATTGGCTAATATCGAGTGCTCGTAGTCAACCTTATTTAAGTTTAACCATGCATGTCACAAACAAGGCCTTGCCTGTCTATGTATGGTAATTGAACAATGAACATGCGGATAAGTGATGTTTAATATTAATTTAAAGCCTTACAATCTAATTCCTCATTGTGTTGCAGTTTCAATGCAATATACTTGAATACATGGCATCAATCATTAACTACACAAGTAGGTACTTATCTTGTCGGCAACCAAGAACACAAAATAGTGTCAAATTGGAAAAAAAATTGGTCATTAAAAGAATTTAGGACCTATTAAATTTTGACAATAGTTTTATCGTTGCGTTTGGTCGCAAGAATAATTAGAAAATGCCAAAAATCAGGCACTGAAATGTAGTTTTAAAATACCTGGGATAAGAAAGAGTATATTTATCACGAGTCCAACACTCGCCTGTGCCCGTAAGCAGTGTGAATTTACGCAGAGCCATGTATCGTGCGCTTGACTACATTCGGTTGCGACCATCCATCCGTGGTAGCACCGCGGCTATTCGTCAACCAGATAAAACTGGTTCCTTACCGCGCAATTACCACGGATTACCAAGCCTCTTATAGATAGTTTTATTATTAATCTTAACCATTATCTTCTATGCAAACTACAGTACGCAGTTAATAAGATTTAAATAGATAATAATCCTATTTGCACACGGCATACCTTTGGTTGAGGAACTGAGTTCAGTCAGACAATAAGTTATCTTCGTATTATTGTTGTACAAAATAGAACAATCGGAGCTGAAGTGAGACGGCACGGCCACCGCATCGAAATAGACCATCAAAAAAGCTCCAATAAGAATTTATCAACGGCGCCGTCTGAGCGCTGCGCAAGAGATTTATTGCGTGTTATGTAAATGTGTACAAGACATTAGAGTCCTTAATATTTCCACGTCGTGATTAGCGCTCACTGGTCATGTATTCCTATAGCTTACCGTGCTCGAAAACATCAAAGTTCTGACGTACCGGTATATACCTAACCTTTACCTCATAGTCTGTAAACATCAATGCGTAAGACGCGCACGTATACACTTGCTCGGTTGTATGTTCTGCTATCCATGGCTTGAAAAGTGGTTGGAATTACAGTCCAGCTCACTGGGAACGTGAGAAATCCAATCTCGGGCCGCGCTTCGTGCGCGCTCGGTGCCCAATCGGCCAATCTTCGGCTTTTATGGATCGGCGCTGGCGCTGCAAATTGGATTATTTTTCTTTTTCGCGGGTATACTGGGAGAAAAAGGCTACGTGAACCTTATATGTTACGTTACGTATATAAAATTGTACCTATACATGCGAACCAATGACGTACAAGTAGGTAATACCTGGTCTAATAAATGATACATCATATAAACTGTATCTAAGCTCAAGGCGTTTGAAACTCATGTAACAATTACATTCAAATATACTTCGTGGGAAGTTAATAAGAGCAAGGCAACGAGCCAAATAATAACCAGTGATGACTGGCAAGGCACTGACATTTGGAGTAACATAACATGAACCAGCGGCTGATGACATAATTTGAGCCGTGCGTGCGCGCGTCCACAGCGTCAAATTTGACGAATTTGATATAAGATAGGTATCTACAAGATTGTATCCATTGCTATGATCAACTTTTACTAGTTATAGAAGCACGACAAAAATCCTGACCTTCATTCAACTGTCGAATTTCCCTTTAGTATCTAACACCTGATATTTATTTGCGATTTCAGAATTGCTCTCATAACAAAAGTTGCTCGCAGTTTGTCATATTGTTTCACCAAAACAAGTATATTGTTCACTTTAACAGTAGGTACACCCCGTATTAAATCTTCACTTACTTAAGATTTGACGTGAAAGCCGCTAGGGATCTCATATTTATTTACTTACTTTTTTTTCATTGCGAATAAATATGCTCATAAAGGTTTTGCACGGTGCGTTGGTTTCCAACAGGTTCCTATGTACGTAATTACTTAACGTGTCGCCTGCGCTATCGCGGGCGGTATTTTTGAGGCTACCCGTTGGGCGCAGTTCATTTTGCAGTGCTCAGTATCTCCTCGAGCTATCGCTGCAATGTGTCAGAGCGGCCCCTTTTACGAAGGTTGTAGGTAGTTAGCGAGGCTCTTTATATAGAGCTGCGGATTTTAAATACATACGTGCAAAATATTTTATTACAACAATGGTTCAGTTACAAGATGATGGCTGTGCTTGTCACTCTTATAAGAAGGGGTTTATTATGGGTTTTTTCCTTTGCAACTTTAAGCTAAATATACACACATGGTATAAGGCCAAACAAATACAATTACATTTAAGTAAAAACGCGGTAACATGTAAACTTTAAGTAAATTTCATTCAACGTTTGGATGCACAAGGTGTAGAGTCGGGCCAAAAAAACTCTGCAGCGGATTTGATAGCCCATGCAGTGATGCAAGTGTCATTTATACGTCATAATTTGATAGAAGTTTTACGTTTAAAATAACACTTTCACTGCGTGGGCTATCAAATCCGCTGCAGACTATTTTTGGTCTGACTCTAGCAAAGTGCCGTACCATTAGGTACATATACTAGTACATATACTATGTCACCAATTACAATTTTTGAAAACTTATGCATTTCTATTTGTTATCCCTCTCTGACAAGAGTGTGAAGACAAAGAAGAAGTTGTTATCCCTGGTCTTTTATAATAAAGTACAGGTTCGATATAGTTTTCAAAATATTTTTGATCGTTTGCAATCTGCTGTGTATCGCTAAACGTACCGTTCATAAACATAAACAATCAATAACTGGAAAATAATGTCAATTCGCATGACAGAAACGTGAAAACAATCGCACGTTGATACCACGGCAACAATAAATCAAATTGATGATAGATTCAATTGTCAAATTTACCAGCTGCATTCGCATTTGGTGCAGCAATGTTGATCGTTAAAGTCATTAAAATAGAGTCTTAATTTGGCTGGCAAGACATTTGGCTATCAGAGGTCGGTTCGAATTCCCGTAGTGACCACCTTGGCCAGTATATTAATGCTTGCCGAACACCGGTGATCGTTATTTCCTCTGACGCCGTCAATTAAGCGTGACCTACAATTGCAAGTCTTTGTTACGAGCCTCGATATCGCAGTTATACTGGAATTCGTAGGCTTTTGTTCGCTTGTGGTCAGCACGCGATGGGAATTTTTTTAGCTGTCGCGACTCGCATACTAGAAGACAAGTGGTGTGACAGACAGACGGACACGCGACAGGAGAGGTTTTTGTAGGCAGGTGTAATTTAGCCGTTAAGGAGTGTCCACTTAGAGGACAGCTATCCTAAATAGCAGTCTTATCTAGACGCATCGCACGAAAATCGTAGCCTAACCCTACATCAAGGCTTTGAATGGTAGACTAGTAGATTCAGATTATGTGAATCACAAATGAAAATACTTATTAAATGTATTGCAGTTAGTATTTTATAAATTTTGACGTCTGTAAAACTATTGTTGCCTATCCTGACCCATAAAAAGACCTGATTTAGAAGAACAACGATGATAATGGATACATGTATATTTAAAAAGCAGTCACGGCATCAGTCATCACTAGCTTTAGCCTCAGGGGTAAGCACATTCCTCCTATTACTCGGCACATTGATAATTTCCTAAAATAACTAAGTAGCTCATCTTGACCGTGACAACTATTTGTTTTTATTCGACTAGCTTATTTTTCATATTTTCATTAAAAAACACAATGTACCATTTTGGAAATGGAATTTATTAGTTTTATATACTACATTTTTTCTATGTGTATTCGTTATTCACAAGCTTGACAGTTCGTCATCTACTTCAGGATAAAAACATCGGACAGAAAACAAATTGATAAATTATTTTTCTAATCATTGATTGTATTGTAGCATTGTCTGTTTGATATCGGGTATTAATAGGTACTAGCTACGGGAATTAGGAAAATGCATGTAGGTTAATACAAGTCAAAGGGTAATGATACCTAAGAACGGTTCATTTCAGAACAGTGAGCCAAGATGAAAATTTACCATCAAAATCATGGATGATAAAAACTGAAGCAGCCATGATAATTTTTTAGGCATTAACATTTATAAACTAAAACATTATTTATTTTATGCAAAGACTAACCTGTCCATATTTCCTTTCCAAAATTTTCAAGTCGATAGTCCATCATTTGTTTCCGGCTTCATACCACCGTGACCTCTTCTTGTATGACGTGTATCCCATCTTGTTACAAAAGCGCGGGCAACTCGAATCTCAACCCAAAGTAACAAGGCCTCGAGATCCATCAACAACCGTAACCAGAATGCGTAAATCAATTGGCTAGTGGCTAGCCTCGCCAGCAATTGGAATAAAACCATACTTAACTTTATCGGAACAAAAAACTCATTGATTAATGTGTTTTTTAGTCGTGCGGTGAATATGGTGATGCGCCGCACTGTTTGCTATTCGGCGGGTACCTGTAATGGGCATCTGCCGCTGCCGCAGCCACCTAGCAACATTCACTTGATGCCTGATTCCTTTACATATCATTACCACCACCGTTTCTGGGTTCTGTGGATTTTTAACATATTTTTTTAATAATATCTTTACGTATACGTATGTATGTCATATGTCTACTTAAACAAGAACGGGGATTGAAATCCAGTAAATACATACTTATAATATTGCTATAAGTACTCCTAGTATTGGTAGGTATGGTAATCATAATCAAAGCTTTGCAAATATTATTTAAGAGCACATTAACTATCAGATTAGACCTACGTAAATATAAAGACAAGTCAATCACAATAATGATATGGCGTGGCGATGGCGTCCATTGAATATAATATTTATTTTGTATGAAAAGTAGGGACTAAATACTGCATAACTTTTAAAATTTGCTGAAGAAAACTGTCACCGTTTGAAGAGTACAATCTATGTTTTAATTGTTGGTCGTGTTAGAGGCCACACCCGGTATAAATATACAACTAATTTACCTACAGTTTCAGTGTAACGCCTGTGCATAATGGGTACCTCCTTACCTAAGGATTTAATAGGCTTTAACTATCATTAAATTTAAAAATAATTAAGATAGGGTGAGATAAATATTGGGGCAAGAGAAAGAGAAACACTGTCTTGCAGGGAATTTTCAAACTATTCTTCTTGCTACGAACAAAATAAACTATGCTCCACTCAAATGACTCAAACCACCCAACATGTTCTTAAAATAATTAAAAAAAAACTAGTAGAGTAGAAATAATAAAAATACGAATATAATTCTAGTAACACATTATTATTCATTAATTCTTTTAAAACGAAAGAGTTAACAACATCCGATGACAATATCGATGAAGGATCATATTATGATGCTCATAATCGTAAGCGAGCATAAGACAACTCATAACTCCACTATACGATCTTTACGACTATTCGGCTACGATTTATTTTATTTATTATTCTCCAAACGATATAGTTAACATTTACACGCTCTACAGCCGCAAATAAGAACTATTATGTGACACTTTTATTACATGTATTCTGTTTTCATCTAGATATCATTAATCATGTGTTCTTTGATGTTTTATCGCCAAGCATTTTTATGTTTGCGTATTTGGAGGCACTGATATTTATGTGTAGATGTTGATGGAAGGATATGCTGCTGATACGAAAAATATTCTAAGCAGCTTAATGGTGCGGTAAATTTTTCTTTCCCATCTATTTTATTAAGTTTATTTTAAGATCATGTAGCCACTATCACTATTAGTTATTTCAAAACACGACCGAATGAAGTGTTTTAAATCGACACGAGTTGCGGTATTTATTGGCCTTGCCCTTTAAGTATTCGATGTAATACATACATACATACATACATATTATCACGCCTATTTCCCGGAGGGGTAGACAGAGACCACGGATTTCCACTTGCTACGATCCTGACATACCTCATTCGCTTCCTTCACATTCATAACATTCCTCATACACGCTCGCCGGTTTAGGGTGCTCTTGACCTGGCCTTTCTTCAGGATTTCCCCGATCTGCCGGCCTAGCCAAGGTTACAATCGCTATCGCTTCGACAACGAAAACCATTATGTCTCTCTATCACTCTTCCGTATTAGCGCGACAGTGACAGTTGCGTTTCGATCGCTACGGAGCGTAAGCGATTGGCATCTTGGCTACGCGGCCTGATCAGAAAAAGTCCGCCGAGGTCTACCCCTTCCAACTCCCACTTCCACTATTCGATGTAATGTGCTTATTATATGTATAGGGTATCGTAATGAAGCACCAAATGTACTGTAAAATTATTTTAAGACATTGCATATAAAACAGTATAAAATAGAATACAGTTACAGGTAGGTAGTGATAGGTACAATGTGTGTTGCAAATCTTTTTATATCTAAAAATCCAGTCCAGTTTCCAGACAGAAACTATTTTAGATTGTAAATTTAGTCTCATCCATTATTAAATATCGTGTTAGACGTTTTAATTTTGACCATGCAATATGTCTAGATCTAGCCAGACGGAATATCAATGCCATTTGACCTAGAAGGACTCAAAAACCGGTCAAGTGCGAGAGGATGGATATAAAAGGATTCCGTCTTAAGACATTTATTCAAATCTCTTTTATTTTCTCTTCTTGTCTTTCTTGTCAAAACTTCTCTACTTTTCCAGTTTAAAAATGCAACAATTTTGTCTAGAAGACATCAACGGCCTAGGGCATTCTGGCTTTCTTTCTTTCTTTCAGACTTTCAGGTACAGCAACTGCAGGCTCACTGCATAATTGAAATATACAGTGCAGCTGAAATTCAATCCACTTGTTTATCCATTCTGGTTTTGGAAAAAATCACCATCTCTCTCTCGATGGAGGAATTCAACTTAAACCAAAACTGGTACATAGTTCTATGCATTTCTGTTAGCAATGTAGATACTTATATTTGGTTGTAATATTATTTCGAAGCATAAATTAAATTCGTGTAAAACACATTACTTACTCAAAATATGACAGCCAAGAAAACCTCTTAAACATACCCTACAAATACATAAGTAAATACTTACCTACAACAAATAATGTACAAGCGTACAAAAGATTGATCTGTCTTTGCAGATACAAGAGTAACTGAAATATGTCAAGAATATTTGTTGGAAATATTAAATGTTATATGAATCCATTCTAAACCAGACATCATTGTGCAAAAACGATGATAAATTCGCAAAATTGCAGTCAGGGATTGGCATTATTTCATTCAGATTCCGGATGTGCTCACTCGAACTAAAGTGAATAGATATTCAAATAAGATACTTGATGTGAGCGTTTAAACTCTATCACCATATTTGTGAATTCGAATTGAAATTCAATGTCCTCGTATTGCATCCATTCGTTTCGTTTCTGAACAGGGATTATGGTAAAATAAACTGTCACTCAGTTGTTTGTGCATCAGGCTGTCACTAACATATCAATCGCGAAGGGTTTTTGCCGCGGCCTCACTTGTTGCCTTACCGATACCGGCCAGCGGGCGCATCGCATATTTATACTTTCTTTAAACATCTTTATTGACACGGGCCTGACAACTCCACCGGAATAAGCATCAGACCGGAATTTATTACGACTTTTTCTTTATCAACCAAATATCGCGATCACTTTTAAACACTTACATCCATAATTCAAAGCGCTTACAGGTGTTTGAACCGTTTGCTTTAAAGCAGTATCCAACTCATTAGCGTTGTGGTCTAGTTGAAGAAAAATAACAAATGACACAGTTTAATTTGGTAGACACAGGCGAGACGTGCCTCGTATCGATCACGGGCCTGGCAAGGGTCCAAGATGGTCCAAGTGGTGGGCCGGCGAGCGACGCGCAGTGACAGGTGCAGCATGCGACCCATGACACTGTCATACCGCCGTCACTGCAACTCTTTGATATCGGTGCGGGAATGTCGACGGCCGCAGCGGCGGGAGTTACTGTCGCGCACTGGATATTTGACGGACGGAACGTTTTAGATCTGACTAAGAGTTAAAAGGTGACACGACTATAGGTTTGTTAAGTATCCCTATCAAAATAAGATTAGGAAAGTAGTACGCATTTGCGCAATTTATACAAAAAGCTATCCCTTATTCTTATGTAAGAGCCGTACTTTTATTTACGACATCAAAATAAACCTTCATCTTCATAAAAAATCTACAACAATACTACCTACATTAGGAAACTAAAATATAAGGCTTCAAATCCCTTTCACTAAGCCCAACTGTACCTCGCTATATAAACAAGTGCCAAATCTGATATTAGAAAAACTTTTAGTAACACGCACGTAATAAATTAAGAGGAACATGACAGCTCTAGGAAATAAATTTAAATTAATTGCACAATAGTGTTCGGATTTCTCAATAGAAATCTTGTTTTGAATCGAGCGAGCTGCCGCGAGCTGTTCTACAGTACATCACAATCGAGCAAGCGTGGCAAGGCACGAAGCCGATCGAGCCAACTATTCATTGGCGCTCAAACGGACATTCAGATCTAAATATTAACATGCCTCACGTTTTATGACCAGAATAATACTTAAACGAACTTATGCAATGTAATACCGCTCAATCATCTGTCTGTTAACACCTTGTAACATAGCGTTCTTATGTTTTCAGGTACGGTGAATGCCAACGGCGAGACGAAACGTCAGAGGACGTCGTACACGCGGTATCAGACGCTAGAGCTGGAGAAGGAATTCCACTTCAACCGGTACCTGACGCGGAGGAGACGGATCGAGATCGCGCACGCGCTCTGCCTCACGGAGCGCCAGATCAAGATCTGGTTCCAGAACCGGCGAATGAAGTGGAAGAAGGAGCACAAGATGGCCTCCATGAACATAGTGCCGTACCATATGAATCCCTACGGCCACCCCTACCAGTTCGACCTTCACCCGAGTCAGTTTGCGCATCTCTCCGCATAGGATCAGTGGAATTTTTCGAACAGCGGATAACTGATTTATTAAGGTAAACAGTCGGCCGTGGTACCGCGGGGTTGCTTGTAACATCGAGAGGCCGCCGGCGTCTGAGATGCTACAGCGACCAGACTGGGTCAGTTATTCGCTGCTTGAAAAATTTCCACCTGATAGCCTAATTTTGTTAAATTGTTGATTGTGACGTTATAAGTGACGCTAAAAAGTGGTGTGTGTTTCAAGATACGTTAAGAAGGATTGCAGTGATAAAATTATGTGCATACAAAGATCTTTAAGTGTAAAACTACCTAAATAATTCGATTGATCGACGGATATCATAAGTACCTGGCAGACGTAAATATTTACCTGCTAGTTTATTTTATTTGTATTGAAATAATGACCAGATGTTGATACTGTACTGATTGTAAAGTCTCAAAATCTTTTTTTCAGTTTGGTTCTAAATGTCACAGTGTAATATTTTATCGTAAATGCTATTGGGATACGTTAAAATAGTGTTAAATTTGATGTAGAAAGAAATTTACCTAGTCATAAGCTATGATTCGAATTGCATGTTATTCCTAAAGACAACTGAGAGCCGAATAGTATATATGACGATGGCTTAATCAATACCTAAATATACCTAGGTTAGGGTTAAAATGGATTAGCTTTCCAGCAGTCTAGGTGTAGGAAGATAAGCCGTCTCAGAAATAACAAATTCGGAATTGTACAGGGATAGCATTACACAACATAGGTAATACAAAAGGATTGTATGTATGTACTATCAAATTTATTAAGGGTTGCTATACTTACTTCGTCTAGTACCAGATATAAATACATTTTAAATTAGAGAGGGCTTGTAAAAGCGCTGTGAACTTAATTAGAGATAATTGTAAGCTCAGTAATATAGTAACTGTGAATAGGTAGATATTCCTTCTTATTGTATATACGTAATGTTTTAATAGGTATGGTGAAAAGTTTAATATATTTCAGTAAACTTCCCGAAGAACTGTTTTATGTTCCTGTCGTTTAGTTGTAAATAACAAAAGTATTTATCATCCTATAAATACTAATAACGATACCTAATTAACATTAATTAGATTACGATGGATTTTTTAAAGTTTCCACAAACGATACCAATTATAACATTTTCAAATGACTCTATTTCGTACTTTAAAAACTTTAATGTCGTATTTGTAAATGTACTTAATATTCTTAGCAATTAAAAGGTCCTATAGTTTCTTCCCTTGAGTAAACATTGGTTGTTTAAATTGACTTACTTTACATTCGTTTTATAAGCAGACCTTTGTCGTCGCATTATGGTCTTTAATCACATGTTTATTAGGATTGTCGTGGTCAACTGTGATATTTTGTTAAATTTTATTCTTAAGTAAAAACAGTGCGACTTGAGTTGGTTATATTTGGTTTCATTCAGAAAGTATGCCTGAAAAGTGCTGATTTCATTTACTTTCGACTAGTTCATTTGTTGCTTTATTTATTGTTTGTAAATATTAGATACGTCATTTAGTATAACTGAATTGAGAAATGTTCAAATTCATAATGTAACATAACATCATTGTATCATTTACGTTGACTTTTTCTATGAATTCTGTGCAATAGCGAGTGGCCTAATTCGTTTATCTACAAATTGTTTCTATCTTTCATCTTCAAGCTTCGCCATCATTATTTTTAATTGTGTTATTTCCTTTTAACTAAATACGAATATGTTTATCGTTCATTCCAGTTTTAAATGAGAGCTCTAGTGAAGTATACTACTTATTCATTTAAATTATTGTATTGTATGAATAAAAATGTATCAAATTTGAAAATTGGTGAAGATGAAATAAATTATGAAGAGAAACATGAGTTTTTCTGTTACTCCGTTATCCATAAACTAACGGGATAAGTAATTAACGAATTAATGACGTTAGTAGGTAAATACTACATGATTTTTTGAAATCAGACAAAAATTTAACGTACAGAAAATAGCGTTGGGTAGAGGAAAGCTTTCGAACTATTCTTTCAAATGTGTAAGCGCCAGCAAGACGCCTTGCGGAGCGTATTGAGCTATGATAAATGACGTGGAAGCTATGACATGACAGCCGAACCTGCGAGGGGAGCACCACGTGCCTAACAAAAGGAGTGCGAAAAATGAAGGCCTTAGTTTGTAGGTCGCGGCTGCGTATCGGAGGCTGGACCTATAAATCATGCTGTCAGAATATTTTGCTTTTATACAGTTTTGATATGGATTCATTGGATGGCGCGGACGTCTGGTGCTGGACGGTTTTTCATTCGCATGTCAGTTCGACGGTATAATTCAAATTTGATTTGGTTTAACGACTTCTAAGTAGACAGGGTATACCTACCCATAAGTAATTCTGTGAACCAAAATATCCTAAGGTAAAAAAAAATATAAGTGAAAGAACTTATACGAAATTTACAATCTGCTAGTCAGCTTTGGGGCTATACTCGTGAACAGAGGGTCATGAAAAAACCTGTGACCATCAAGTGGGATATACAGTCCGCGTCCGCTCGCTGTTAGGAATGTTTAACGTCATGTCATGACCCTTGCAATTTAGTCGATATAACGTTATCGATGCTATGTAACTTGTTTGCTGCCATGTGCACTATAGGTACATAATTATAAAAATAAAGTTGACTATGTTTTTGATGAAAATAAAATGAATACATTAATATTTATGTATGTATGTTGCCAATGAAAAATACTTGTTAAAGATAACCTTTATAGCTAAAATTAATGTCATTCTGCTAAACGGGTGAAAACAATTTCCAACTCTCACGATCCCATACAAAACTGTGACAAAAAGAACGCGAATCCAACTTCGCCGTATGACTAATATTATTAATGTTCCGCTGTCCGTCCGATTGTGGAAACCTGGACGATTGCGATACTTGCATTAAGGAGTGTTCGGTGGCGACCATCATTTTTCAATGGACGGAGCTGGCGAAGCGTAAGTAAAGAAAGATGGTTCAAATGGCGTCAACACCTACTACAGTGAAACCACAATGCCATTTCCTACGTAACGTATAATTTTCCATTTTTCCTCGGTGTCTTCAGATTTTTTGCAGTTACAGCTTATAGGACTGGGTGACGAAAATTAAGTAAAAATATTTTAAAATTAAATGTTAGTTACTGGAAATGTAGGTTTTGGTTAAAAGGCTTTTTAGATCTTATTAAAAATCCTGACTATATTCAAGCAAACACTTTATTTTAGTATCTCAAATATTTATCTATATTTTAATCGACATTGAATTTGCTTACTTAACACTACGTGCCATCGTTAAACAACATAAGGTAAGGTGAGATAAGGTACCTAAGATAAAGTGAGGTAAACACAACGCATTTAATTTGGATTAAAGTAAGTAAATATAAACCACGTCGGCGATGGTGAGACGAGCTAAGACTGCTTTTTAAAGGAATGGCCATAGAATGCACAGGATCGGGAAGACTGGAAAAAGTGGGAGAAGGAGGAGGATAAATTATAAAAAAGTGAACCAACTGTCGTTTTATATTCTGTGGCAATGCGTAGCCTGTATGGGACAGTGTTTTGACACATCGATAAGATTCCCCAGTAATTTTAAGAGTTATTGTACTTTGAATTAAAGTAGGTATTTATATTTGAAATATTAGTTGCCATTGTACATTTGGCACTCTGGTATCATTAATCAATTTAAACACTAAAAATAAAATTGAATGAGCATTTATTTGATTGTTACTATCTGTATAAAAAAGATTGATATGTATTAAGATTTCAGAATAAGTAACTAAGTACTATTTGCATACATAATTAGTGTCTCTTCGAAGTTAAATAATTTGCTGATAATTATCCCAAAAAAGTAAGAAAATTATATTCTATTACAAATACAAAATAATATAGGTGAGTACTTATTGAAGAGTGAAGTGGATAGATGGAGTCAAGAAACATTTGAATGGTACCAAATTCAGGGTAGATAGGTACTAGAAATAATATATATATATATACCTACTAGTAGGTAATAGAGGGAGTTATCCAAAATTCATTCTGAAATAGAAAATGACACGTGCATAAGCGCAAGTCACAAAAGAAAATAGTGCCCTCGGCATATTCATAATAAAATTATGATTTTATTAGGTATCTTCAGATTACTGTAAAATGAAGACTTATATATTAATAATCAAACAGCGCCCTCTCACGTATTTAAGAGGAACAGTTTATAAAGGAACAACGGTACCGGAATAATCTTACTAAATAAGATGCGGGAGTAAATTAGCAGTAAGACGCCATCTAACAGTCGTAATTCTAACTAAGTCGTAGTTATATTCAGCTTTAACACGCGAAACGAAAGCTGTCGTTGTTTGAGAATTTTCCCGCAGATGGCGCTAGTAGGTACAATCTAATAAGAACGGAAGAGGAAAAATCAAATTAGAAATTATTAAAAAAAAAAGTTTGCAGCTGATTTTTAAAATTACATGAGAACTATCGAGGAAAGTATTTTAGTAAAATGTACAAACCTTCAGAAACGACATTAAAATACTGCTTTCTCCAATACAAACGTTTGGACGTCATAGTACTCCTATCCGCCACGAGATGGCGCTAGCAAATGACTCGCTCGCAGGGTAAAGCAGGTGACGTTAGTTTTTGCAGACAGTAGAGCTTTTTCGTAGCAAGCGGGAGGCGCATTTCGCCGACAGCTTTCTACAAAATTGCCGAATAAATCGTGTGAAAGGACGAGAATTATTCTATTGGTAAGTTTGTCTGTTGTGTGGTTTTTAGTTTATATTTTTATACGACATTGTCGTCAGTTTGCAGCATTGCAGGAAAGCTCTAGCTTTGAATAGAGATTTATTGCAGTAGTATAGCACTAGCCTGCAGTGCGTCCGTATTCTGACGACGACGGCGTATTCGAAAATGTAGTTTTTCAGTAGGAACTGTGTTTTTCAGTGAGGTTTTACTATATTTATCATGATACTGTGCAGTGTTTATATACTCAAAGTTTTCTATATATTATAATTTAATTCATGTTTCAAAGTTTGCTGACAAACCTAAAACATTTATCTAGTAATGTAAATAACTTCTTATGTAAATATATAGGGACTTATAAAGAAGATAGTTTCCTAACGATAAAAATCTACCGTTCATAAGATGAACTCATACACGAGTAACTATTGCCTCTGTGAGCTGTAGACCTCACGATAAACTCAAAAAATGTAAAAATTAAACAACTTCGTGAAGTCATAATTACAGAGTACTTATAATGGTCCTAAGTGCCATAGATACTGGTACTTAAGCCCCTAATGCTAAATTCCGCCATTTTGAGCATTTTGTTTTCAAAAAGAAACGAAAAATTTCTATCGAACTGTACTTAACCTACTCATAAAATTTCTCGAGAATCGGTTGAGATATGCGACCTGCAGAGGAGAACATCCGGATATACGAAAACATTTTTGCCCAAGCTGAAACGGAGACCTTCGCTAACAGTCGGTCAAATACAAGCATTTATAACATTTTTTTTTTACTATTGAGCCAAAACCGCTTTAACTTTTACCTAACGCAATCCATTTTAACTTTTCAAGCGTAAATACATAATTGATAAGTTTAGATATACATATGTATAATACATTATAGATATACATATGTATAATAATTATGGTACATACATAGATAACTCATTCAAAATTATCATTTTTTTTTTATTTATCCATTCTGTAAAAATACGTGTTTTTTGTTTACTAATCTTATTACTAGATACAATTTGTGTTAATTTAAGGCCATCTTCATATTTAATGCAGAATCACACGTCGCTCCGGTATGCGAGCGGGAGAGCGCTATACAGTGTGGAAAGATAAGGGCCCTGGAGAAAAACTACCTTAAATCCTTAAGCTGGCTCATTTTACTTAAAGGAGACACTCTTTTATTAAAAAAAAACAAACCTGCATTCAAAGATTTTTCTTTTTTTAAATCAATTTGGCTTGTCTAAAAAATCTTGAGCATCTAAATATTCGATTTTATGGATATTTTGCACGACAGACCTAATGTTTCTTAGAGAAAAGAAAGAGTTATCATTAACATGAACTGTATCGACTATTAGAATATAATTGCGAGTGTTTATTTTTTTGAACTTTTAGTTGGTTCGAGTCCCGGGCGAGACAACCGAGTTTTAGAAAATCCTTGAATGCAGTCTTGTTCCTTTTTTTAAATAAATGAATGTCTCCTTTAAGTAAAATGAGCCAGCTTAAGGATTTGAGGTAGTTTCCCTCTAGGGCCCGACTTATCTTTCCACACTGTATACTTGCATAACGCTGTTTCGCTCACTCACCGGAGCTCCGTGTGGATCCGCATAAATGTGATAACAGTGTAAACATATCATCAACCTAAGAGTTTTGTTAATATTAAATTTTTAAATATGAAACACCTAAAATGCCTTATTCCTATAATTAAATAGTGTTAACGGTCCAATAAATAGCAGGTTTTGTAAAAAAAGATATGTTATTCTGCTATTTTCGAACAATTTTCTTCAATCAGGGTATTTTTAGAGATACATTCGTACAAAGGTAAGTAGATTTATTTACACAATTATTGTCATGTATTTAAGACAATAAGATCATATCATATCAATTTATCAAAATAAAAATAAGACTTAAGTGAGGTAGGTACAGTCATAAGCAATAGTATCTTACACAACTAGGGCCGCAAAAATATGTGACACATTCTTATTTGGAGCGCAATAAGAGCGCGTCATATATTTATACCTATCTAGTTTTATCCTTAGGCCTAATTAATAACATTATTTCGAAAATAAATCATAAAAACACACAAAAACTAGAAAATACATAATAACTGCAGCTGTACAGTAGCTCAGCTCAGTTGAAATATAAATTATTTTATTCCTATTTATTTTAGACAATTGCCGCAAGTATTTCTATAGGATATATAAAAAATATTAAAGGAGCTACTAAATACTTAAAGAGCTTTAATCTTATTAAAAGAAGGATTTAAAGCAAAACACCTAAAGTAAAAAATAATTCCCTACTAAATACGTTCCAAACATAATCCTATTTAAACACGCTCAGACCGTTGCACAAAAAAGAAAAAAAATCCCCAAAACTGTTAGCTCGAAATTTATACCTGACTTGTATGAATGGCCACACTGTTTAGAGGTCGACGTAAAAGAACAAAGATGGCTGCCATAAAAGGCACCTTCGGTGCGCCTGCGCGCCGCCTGCCTTGCGCAGTTTGGGGTTGCTGGCTGGAGTTTAATTCAAACATGCATTTTGATGACGGAATGATGTTATTTTGATATCATTTGCACTGCGTCTCAATGTGTCAATAAAAAATATACTAGCGAAATGCACGCGCGAATTAAATAGTGACACAATTACATCATTTTTATATCAAAATGTAATTTCGAATTTGCCTCCTGGAAGCATGCTCAGAGAGACAAAAATCAGAGATAAAATTTTGTCCCAATATTATTTATATATCAATGCTACCCTTTATCACACATGTAATTGTGCAGATAAGACACTTTGATTTTGATATCGAGTTGTATTTTTTGTGTATCTGAATTTGCCTCCGCTTTATATTATGGCTCCTCTACACGATGGGCCAACGCCGGCCACTCCAAGGGACGCAGCCAAGCAATATCACTTGCTCCCTCTAACGCATAAATGCGTCCCTTGGAGTGGCTGGCGTTGGCCCATCGTGTAGAAGAGCCATTAAGTTCTGTTCACAGTTTTTATTTATTTATTATTTTAGTTAGTTAATAATTACCAAATTATCAGCACGTTCATTTTGCGGTACAAATTGTTGCTTAATACTTATGAATTAAATAATTGCGTCTAAATAATTAAATGCTAAAAACATCATTACCACAAATCTATAATCAAACACTAACAGTATAAACGATCCACTGATAGGCACACACCGTTTCTCATTGTACAATATTAAACTATCTAATTAAAATTCGCTCCATCGTAGGCCACGTCTACGCCTCGGCTAGTCTGTGGCCATGAGTAAGACCATTCATAATAAAAATAAAAATAAACTTTCTCTTTAATTAAATAATTAATCCAGTCAAATTAATTATACTTACCTGAGTAACTAACTATATAATGACAAATGACTAAATCCAAATAAAAAAAATATTAAAAAAGATTGCAACTCGAAAAACGAGTGTACCCTGTTAGCTATATTTAAAGGGGAGCGGATTAAATTGAAATTCCGTTTTTAAATTCACCAATGGGGGAAGGGTGGCGCTGGATTGGCCGCGTCCGAGCCGAGCGTGCTAGGGGCCGTAGTGATGATCATTTTGCAAGCAGATTTACTTCATTTAAGTTTAGTTATGCGATTTCAGAGTGCAAATATTATATTGACAAAGTTTTACGCTCGGTATATTATATTTTTAATTTAAAAAACTACATTTGTTTAAAAAAATAATGATACTTGGCTGTTATATTTGTTAATTTTTATGTGAAAAGGCAAAAAGTTTGTCCAGCAAGTTTTAAAAATAACTTGTGGTTTGATTTCTAATATACTTTAAAGTTTATTCTAAGACGCAATGTACCTATTGCGAATTTTGTTACGTTTAAGGCATGACAAGCAACGTCAATCACAATGATATGGCGTGGCGATGACGTCTATTGAAGATTTTGTATGATAATTTTTAAGAAAAAAAAACCGACTTCCATGGGGGCCGATGAAAGATTATTGTAGATGGTACACTATGTAGAAAAGGAGGTAAAACCACCCACTTTTCTACCAGCATTTCGCTTCTGTATAATGGCTCCTCTACAGGGTGGGCCAACGCCGGCCACTCCAAGGGACGCAGCCATGCGGTAGAATGAGATAGCAATATCACTTGCTCCCTCTAACGCATAAATGGAGTGGCCGGCGTTGCCCCATCGTGAAGAGGAGCCATAAGGGTCGTAGTTCTAGCCTAACCTAACCCACTCCTCAGATAGCAGTTCGGTTCTGTGCGGATCGCAGTTCGAACCTAATCAAACCCACTTTTCAAGTAGCATTTCGTTTCTGTAAGGCTCGCAGTTCTAACCTAACCTAATCCTTGTTCGGTTCTGTGAGGATCGCAGTTCAAACTTAACCTAACGGGGGGTGTACGGGGGTTTAAGCGGGAGGGGCTAGTAAGATTGGCATCATCGTACTTTATACCTACATTAATTTTATGATAGGTAATCATAGTTGTTTATTTAGTTAAGGTATCATAGTGGTTTTCTGGGTCAAGGTCCGGGTCCGAGTCCGGGTCCGAGTCCGGGTCCGAGTCCGGGTCCGAGTCCGGGTCCGAGTCCGGGTGCGAGTCCGGGTCCGAGTCCGGGTCCGAGTCCGGGTCCGAGTCCGGGTCCGGGTCCGACTCCGGGTCCGAGTCCGGGTCCGAGTCCGGGTCCGTGTCCGGGTCCGAGACCGGGTCCGAGTCCGGATCCGAGTCCAGGTCCGAGTCCGGTTCCGAGTCCGGGTCCGAATCCGGATCCGAGTCCGGGTCCGAACCGGATCCGGGTCCGAACCGGATCTGGGTATGAGTCCGAGTCCAGGTCCCAGTCCAAGTCAAAATCGAAATTCGTATCACCAAACGTGTACCATGCGTCATTGAAGAGTTCTGTTCTGGTCATCATCAGCAGTTCCACTTCATCAAATGCGACAGTTTTTAATGTAAATGCTTGATTTTATGATGAAAATACAAAAAAATCTATACGCATGCCTTTAATATTTGAGAAGTTCCCTCGATTCCTTATGGATCCCATCATCAGAACTCGAGCTTGACAATAATGTGGCTTAAAAACTTAACTTGCTTAACGAACATAACGAAAAGGAAAAATCGCCAAACGTGAACTATGCGTCGTTTAAGAGTTCTGTTCTGATCATCATCAGCAGTTCCACTTCATCAAATGCAACAGTTTTTAATGAAAATGCTTGATTTTTTTTATGTAAATACAAAAATCTCTATACGCATGCCTTTAAGATTTGAGGAGTTCCCTTGATTCCTCATGGATCCCATCATCAGAACTCGAGCTTGACAAAAATGTGGCTTAAAAACTTAACTTGCTTAAAAAACATAACGAAGAGGACAAATCGCCAACCGTGAACTATGCGTCGTTAAAGAGTTCCGTTCTGATCATCATCAGCAGTTTCACTTCATCAAATGTCACTTTTTTGGGTGTATATGCTTGATTTGTTGATAAAAACCCAAAAATCACTATATGTATGCCTTTAAGATTTGAGGAGTTCCCTCGATTCCTCATGGATCCCAGCATCAGAACTGGGTTTTGACAAAAACGGGACCAATCTGTATGCATATACATTCAATCAAAAAAAGAATTTTCAAAATCGATCTAGTAATGACGGAGATATGGAGTAACAAACATAAAAAAAAAATAAAAAAATAAATAAAAAAAAAACATACAACCGAATTGATAACCTCCTTCTTTGAGATTTGGAAGTCGGTTAAAAATTAAGGACTTTAAATACTTCATAATTTTTAAAAGTTGTTGTACAAAAATGTCATCATTTGAGGAGTACAATCTATGTTTTAATTATTTGCTCGTGTTATAGGCCACACCCGGTATACTATACCTACGTGATTAAAATAGATTCACTAACAATGTAACCATATGGTCGTTAAAAAGAATGTCCAATGATTACCTATAGGCATTATAGGCATTATAGGGATTAGGTATTACTTTACACGCTTGATTACTCGTCGAATGTCGATACCGTTTCTCTGTCGCGCTTTTTTGTATACGACAAAACAAGACAGCAACAAACATTTTTACGTACGACTCGATATGAAACAGGGCAGGACAGAGGTAAGGCTAGGTGCACACCGTTTTTAAATATTTTTATTTTACTTAAGTATACAAATAATAATTTAATAAATAATTATTAAATTACATACATAAAAACTCATTTTCAATATTAAAAAAAACCACAAAAATATACATTATCTAAAGTTGGTCAAGCGGATCTTGTCAGTAGGAATAGGCAGCAAATTTGAAAAATGTAGGCGCGAAGGGATATCGTCTCAAAATTTGAATTTCGCGCCTTTTGCTACTGACAAGATTTGCTCGACCACCTATGTAAAGGTTATCACTTTTGGCGCTTTAGTTGCTTGATGTTCCGTTAAACGTACAGTACAGACCTACCTGTCGGTCACGTGACCTGTCGCGAGTGTAACATTTTTCCCCATCACAAAAAGTGCACAGCGCCGCTAAAGAAGTTTTCACTTAAAAAAAATAGATGTCGGTAATCATAAATTTATTTGTAAGAGACGTATCTCAAAATTAATACTTTATGTTAAATTACTAGTGTACTTAAATAATCTTTATTTTGTCTTCTTTACAAAAAAAAATCTTCTTTACAAACCGAGCAAAATCTCAGAGCACCAATGTGAACACGTTCTTAATAACAGACGAGACATGTTGCTTTCGTCTCTTACGTCACCCCTGTATGGTTTGTATCCCGCTAACTTCTCGCCAACGGCACCTCCTTGTGTCTCATCTTTTATTCAGTGAATGAAAAGGACAGCTCTAGTCAAGTATACAAACAATGCTGGTGTAGAAATGGTGGTATTAAAACACTGTCTTTTGGCGTCAACTGACAATCAACGCTGTTAAAACGTACTTAGTTGTAGATACGTTTTTGTTTCTTAGGTATTTCACAAATGGTAAAATTGAAAAACAAACTATTTATTGTTTATAGCTTTTGCAACAATGGTTACATTAAATGCAAATAAACGCCTAAAATTGCCAAGATCTACATTTTTTTCAATTTAATAATCCAAATTTTTATTTAGTATTCAACTTTGTACTTAGTTAGTAACTAAACTAATCTAAATTAAAATACATCTAAATAAGACCCCCGCCGCGGCATTGTGCCCAAGATGCTGGCAGCCTTCCCTTGCTGAATGGCAATACTAATGGGCTGCGAGAGAAAGCTGCCAGCTCTCTGGTCACAGGTAGAATCGACGAGCTTCTTGCACAGTTCTTTAAAATAATATGTGCGCTTGGACCCCACGGCCCCAGTGTCTCGACACCGAATGCCACAAAATTGTATTGGGGGGCCGAGAGTGCCTACCTTGATGAACTTTAAGCTTTTTGAAAATGTATTAAATGTATTATGTATGATGTATGTATGTTTGACGACCGGTCTGGCCTAGTGGGTAGTGACACTGCCTATGAAGCCGATGGTCCCGGGTTCGAATCCTGGTAAGGGCATTTATTTGTATGATGATACAGATATTTGTTTCTGAGTCATGGTTGTTTTCTATGTATTTAAATATTTATATACATTATATATATCGTTGTCTGAGTACCCAAAACACAAGCATTCTTGAGCTTACCGTGGGGCTTAGTCAATTTGTGTAAAAAATGTCCTATAATATTTATTTATTTTATTTATTAAATCAAACACTATTCTTCGCATAATGTGTAATCGTATCGGTCATGTGACTCATGTGGTATTAGTACCTATAACTGTGGTACCTATATAGGACATTGTTGTTACTTGTGTTATTGACCTCGCAACTCTTGTGCGTGGTATTCTCTCGACATCTGCAGTGCACGTGGGATAATAATTCAATTACGTAATTAGTTAATCAAATTATTACTTGGCGAAAATATACAGCATACTATTTCATGCAGTAGTGTTTATACTGAGTGATTCCGTAATTATATTTTTTATAATAGGTAATGTCTGGGAGGCCGAGCTTTGCTCGGAAAACATAAAAACTCAAAAATGAGCGTTTTCCCAGAGATAAGACCTAGCAAATTTCATCGAAATCGTTAGAGCCGGTGTACTGCCTTTTTGCCGAATTATGTTTCGTCAAATTTCATTTTAGTAACCAACTTTTCGCCGAAATTTTATCTCGCAAACCAGTTCTTGGCATAATTTTACTTCGTGATTTTTTTTTTGGCCAAATATTTATATTGCAGAATTTTATTACGTCAAATTTTATGTGGTAAATAATTGTGTAGCAAATGATTTGCTAAGGCAAGTAGGTAACATATAGATGGTCAAGCAAATCTTGTCAGTAGAAAACGGCGCGAAATTCAAATTTTCTATTAGACGCTATCCCTTCGCGCCTACCTTTTTCAAATTTGCCGCCTTTTTCTACTGACAAGATCTGCTTGACCAAGTATATTGTCAAATTTTATGTGGTGAATAATGATTAAAAACAAAACTGCTCCCAGAGATAGGCGGGTTAGGGTTATATTTTTTTGACCCTAAAAACGAAACTGGTCCCAGAGATCTTAGGTAGGTTAGGGTTATTTTATTTTGATGACCCTAAAAACGAAACTGCACCCAGAGATAGGTACGTTAGGGTTATTTTTTTATGACCCTAAAAACGAAACTGGTCCCAGAGATAGGTATATATATAAACACGAAAGATAATTATATTTTCAATTTTGTTTAAGATAGGTAGGTAAATACTAATACATATTACCTACTGCATTTTTTTATCAATACTTATGTTCAAGTAGTCTTACATTTTTAATTAAATCTAGTATTAGATATATTTTATTTATATTTTTTTTTTACGTTACAAAAATTTTATTTTACTTGAAGTGGCGTTTGTTTAGCATTATGCAGTCGCGCGCAAGAACGCAAGGCATGCTAAAGGGACAGCAACAGTAGTCAAGCGGTAACTGTAATTCCCAGTTACGTAACGATCCTGTGTCTAGGTGGTCGGCCCCTGGCCTTGCGGGACTATTCTTAGGACTCGGCCTTGTAAGGACTCTCCGGAATTATCCGCCAAGGCCGTCTGGCTTTTACCTACTATCAATCATAACTGACAACTTTCGTTGTGTATGGTAAGTGGTTGTGCTAATTTTTGTGTCTTGTATAACATCAATTTAGGCAATACTGTTTATTTTGTCAATATATGAATAAACTGACAGGCATATTTTTCAAAATTTATTACCGATTTATTCATCCCTACACATAAATTCGACTCTTATTGAGATTTTGGACTTTTCCAGGATTCGAAAATATAAATTTGTTTGTGACAGAAAAAATATTAATTTATCTTGTTGAAACCAATTTCACATCCAATAAAATACGACATCCAAACTAATTAATTACTAAGCATACGAACCCCCAAGCTTCCGGGTAGTTCAGCTCCATGAAACGATGCTTAATCCCGATACAGTCGAGAAAATCATCGTAATTAAGTGAATTAGGTTTAACCAAGGGCGGGGTAGGGGTAGCGAGGGGTAAGGTAGGCAAATCTGTGCGCTAAGGAGCGGGGGCGAGGCGAGTAGGCCTGTCGGCGCTCGCACTCCGCTCCGCGCAGCTGCCACGCTTCTACTCCCGGTAAGCCCGCCATTTTTTTTTCAATTGTTGACAGATAGATTACATAAAATAGTCCATACTTGTGTAATTTTAATACCACATTTAGTTTAGTTAGTTTTCTGACCTATAGGTATACTTCAAAAGTCATACCGGCGTGATAAAATACGTTTTATTCTTTTGTTGATGGTAATTAGAGTCATATTGCCGCGCATCTCTACTCCCGGTAGGCTTCGCCATTTTTTTTTTCAATTGTTGACAGATATGGTTAATTTTAGCACATTTAGCAGGGTGTGTTCAGACCTACAGGCATACTTGAAAATATAAAGTCATACCGGTGAAGTGTCAAAATCATTAATCTTTTGACAAGTCGATGCACCATTACCATGGTAATTATTAGACTAATTAGTCATGTTGGTGGTGTTCATAGTGAAGTTTTGTAAGTTAGGGGTATAATTATCTTTACTTAGTTTTAATTAATGCACCATTTTGGTACTGCTGCAGCAAGTATAATGATTTCGGATTTGTGTCAACATAAATATACCTAATCGTTAAACATATATATTTGAATTATTGCTTTGGATTATTCGCATGTTGACGTTTAATCTGTTCTCTAGTCTTTTTCAAATTAATAGGTAGTTAAAAAAGATAATAATATGCAATAGATACCTATGTACTTACTTAAAATTAAGTACATACATATATGAAAGCTCATTTGTGGGAACAAATATTATTTAAATGATATCCAATGGGTTTTAAAATACTTGGTTTTTGCGGTTAAAGATATTCTTCTTAGTTCGAAATCACTCAATTCTTTATATCTACATAGGTATATGAGTTATTGAGTTGTTGAAATTTATTACGTAGGCCACTGACGAGCCTTCCAAATGGATGCCGTTACAATGGCTTCATCCAAATGGACGGCATCCTAATATTAAACATTGTACTTTGACATTCACGGACCGATTTTGGATTGCAGCCACGCTATTTGGACTGTTGCAAGGCTCGTCAGTGGCCACCTTTAGACGACCGTTTCATAACGTGATTCCATATTCCATAATCAAATGTTGTTAGCTAAATGAGAAGGGTAAATGTGGTTGATCAAGGATAAGTATGCTTTGATTAACGCATACCCTTGTTTAGCGCTGTACCTATCATTATCCAAACACCGGCTTCCTGGCGTAATGAGAACATTCCTCGACGCACACAACCACACAATCTACACATGGTTTGTGCTAACTCCATTAATTTCACTACCGGCTTCTTTACTATCATTAGTTATGACACAATTAATTGTTGTTGTTGTATGTTAAATAAATAAAAACAATTTAAAATAGTCCTTATTTGTATATTTTTCCGTATTTTTTGAACTTTTATTTTTATTGATTTGTTTCGGTGTTGGTTTGGTTTTTTTCAAGTTGAAAAGGAGACTTTGGTTTTCATAGGACCTATTTATCTTTTTTATTTATTTATCAAATATCAACGTTTAAAGTTCATGCAAAAAGCTGCACTAAAAACTGTTAGGCAGAAACAACAAATAGGTAAATTTGATTAAAGTACCGATTTAAAACCTTTTTGTTTTTCGTCAACTATAAAATTTGCCGGGCAGCATAATATTAACTACATTTTTATTGATTTTTTGGGTTGTTAACAGATGTAAAAAAATGCTATTTTTGATTTAAGTAATAATTTTTACTTGCACCTACAATTGTTTTTTTTTTATCAATAGCCATTTATATTTCAAAATAACAATATAGGTCATAAATTACATAAATGGATTTTGGTTTCGCTGTCCAGCTTCTTAACTAAGCAGTTCTTAGTATAATGCTCCATCAATAGAACAAAACTATGCTGATTTACTATGTCATACGTCCGTCTTAGAACCGTTTTGTCCAAAGTTCCATACACCCAACCCAGGAACCAAGGTTTAAAGGCTAGTACAGTGGAACCTGGATAATTGCAATCTCAAGGGACCGGCCATTTTTTGTCAATTAACCAGGTTTTTCATTTAAGCAGGTCGTGTCAATTAACGAGGTTCAAAAAATCGTTGTGTCAATTAAAGAGGTTCTCATTAATAGAGGTTGCGTTCTGACAAATTTCTTTTATGGAGGTGCAAATAACCTTTGAAAGTAGATTTACACGCTTACGTTCTGGGTTTTGGTCTATATAATTGCTTATGTCTATACTTGTACTTTTACACTACTACTTTAACACTTAATTTTTTTTTTACTACTTTATTTTCTTATTAATAATATAATCATTTGGGTTAAAAAAAATCCCTTGAATTGTAGAAGAAAGTTTTATTAGAATGTAAAAACCATACTTTGTTTTTGAGATAATTAAAAGTATTTCACCTACTACAGGCTGTGATAGATAAATTACCCAATAAATAAATTAATATCGGGATGAAGATCATTTTACTTAAAAATGATCATTGCTATTAAAATATTGTTTCTGCTGTCTACAACTACATTATTTCAATTACAGAGGTAATAAGTAAGACTCGTTTCAATAATGGAGGTAAAAAGAAGAGCAAAAATAACGGATTTTTTAGCACAGTGTCAATTATAGAGGTCTTAGGTTGCGATGTGGTCAATTACAGAGGCAAAATTACGAAAAGCACTAAAACCTAAATTGCAATTATAGAGGTTCCAAAATTTCAATTATAGAGGCCTTTTGGTCTCAAGGGACCGGGACCGGAGTTTTGGTTGCAATTATTGAGGTTTTCCATTTATCCAGGTGCCAATTAACCAGGTTTCACTGTAGTTTCTCATACATAATTGGCCGGCCATACATGTCTAATCGCCGGCAAACATCGTAAAGCGTAAGCTACCCGTCGTACCTTTTTCGGCACGAAATTTGCTCAGTCAATATTGATACCCTCGTTCCGAGGTCAGCACCCGTCAATCTCTTCCACAATTTATATAGGCGCTATAAAAAATCGTATATACGGAGATCTTGTATCGAGGGACCGATCGTAACAGTCCATCAACCCGGGCTGAGCAGAAGACATTCAAATCGAGTGGGATTGTGTTATTTTTATTGTATTATTTACATTATCGGGGTTCGGCGCGGCTGCGCGTCGGGGGCGGGCGGCCGCCCGTCGATAACGGGGCCTGCTCCACGCATGTGCGGGAATACGACCATTGATAATATTCTGATTTCTCATTTTATGCATGCTAATGCGAGGTATCAAAAAGGTCAGGCCTTCCTGTCTCCCCTTGTCATCATTACAGGCGTTTGACAAATATCTAAGTGGCTCATTAGACCCTCGATTTTTGGAGGTGGATAGGTTTATTAAATTATTTTTAGATCGATTTGACAATTTGGTCTGAGTATAGATGATTTCTTGATTACTAAACTAGTCTGGGTGTCTGGCGACCTACGAGCTGTCCCTTTTTTTGCACAAAAACTCAGCCTCGCTGTGCAGAGGGGGAATGCGGCCAGCGTCCTGGGAACAATGCCACAGGCTAATTTAGGGCTAGATTTATAATTTATCTATTTTGTTATTTAATATCTGTTTTAATAAATCACAAAATTTCTTGATTTTCATGCTCGATTTAATTTGTTATGTGAACTCATTTAAAAATAGGTACCTATATTGCAAAAAAAATAAACAGTTATTGGTTAAATATTGTAATGATTCATGACGCAGAGAAAGCAACTGCATCCTAACATAGTTTACCTACCACCTGCACCCCTACGTAATATTACCTACGTACCTCCACTTGATCTTTAAATTTTAATATTTTTAAGGATCCGTACCTGTAAAGGAAAAACCGGAACCCTTATAGGATCACTTTGTTGTATAGGAGTACCTCAGCTTAATTTCGGTTCCTGTCGCATATTTTCACTTTTGCATAGGAATCAAAACCTACATGGTACATATAATATGGTAATAAAAAGCATCCCCTAAACAACTATCTTTGTTCACACATTAATAAAAGTCTTCTTTATATGTAGCGTTTAGATCACATTAGGAGTCCTTTACAGCCTTTAAAGGCATCATAAAAGAGCTCAAATGCAACGTGCGACATGTTAAATACATACTTACGTAACATACATAACTGCGAGTTTCGCGTAAGTCTACGTATCTTTACTTCACTTAAATAAATTGCAGCGAAAACGTTGAAAGTTTTAACTACCTGCCTGATAAAAGTTCGCCGAGGGTTTTATAGCCGAGTTTAAAGTGTTTTGTGAAGCCACCTTACTACCTAGAAGGAATTCGTGTTTGTGAACATTTATTGCGTGTTTTTGATACAATTGAGTAGTTTGGATGGGACTTCTAATATTCCTGTATAGATATTTCAAATAGTTTGACAACAGTATAGTTGAAGCAGAAGTTGAAATAACGATATCAATTACTCAGGTCTACAATTTCTTGAAGCTGTGGGAAAACCAATTTTTAACCATTTATTTGACCGTCAAATAAAAGTTAAATTTATAAAATATAGATTATTGCTGAAAAAAGCTGTTGATATGCCATGAAAATATATTGAAAATCAAAGATTAGAAGTATAAATTAGATACCTAAATGAGTAATTTAATTATTGCTCTAGGACTCTACAGCAAGCGTAATTCGTTTAAATTGTTAGGGTTGCGTACCCAAAGGGTAAAACGGGACCCTATTACTAAGACTCTGCTGTCCGTCCGTCCGTCCGTCTGTCACCAGGCTGTATCTCACGAACCGTGATAGCTAGACAGTTGAAATTTTCACAGATGATGTATTTCTGTTGCCGCTATAACAACAAATACTAAAAACAGAATAAAATAAAGATTTAAGTGGGGCTCCCTTACAACAAACGTGATTTTTGACCGAAGTTTTCATTAATAATTATTGCGGTGACCGAAGACAATAATGTAGACATAATATTATTAAATTATATTTTCTGAATTTGTCTATTACTTCTCGACGTGTATTTACGTCATGGCGCTGAGGGCACGCATTCCAGGCCCGGATATGGGCGTCCTTGGCGGTCAAGGGATTAATTAAACCGAATAAAAAAATACGGCGGGCCCTGTCGGATATTTTGAATTATGGGAAAATGGAATAACTTCGCAAACCTATTTATTTAATTATTTAAACTTTATTGCATAAATTTACCAAAATAAACTACAATTGGCGGACTTAACGCCTTGAGGCATTCTCTACCAGTCAAACATTGGGCTAAACAGAGACAGTTAGTTTGGTGCAGAATTGTAAATATGTAGTGGATATGAGAATAGATATGTCGGCGGCAGATCGTAAAATCGGGCATATCGAGATATTCCTAGGCATATCATGAAACGCCGCCATTTCATGATCTGACTAACGACTACCAGCCATGTCGTTCAAACCTCAACGTTTGACGATTTGCCTGGCGACGTTTAGGCATATCAAATAAGTAGGGTGTGATATTCCAAGGCAGATCATGAAACCCCGGCATTTCATGATCTGCCTAGCGAACACCAGCCATATCGTGCAAACCTCAAGGGGTGATATTCCTAGGCATATCATGAAACGCCGGCATTTCATGATCTGCCTAACGAACACCAGCCATATCGTGCAAACCTCAAGGAGTGATATTCCTAGGCATGTCATGAAACGCCGGCATTTCATGATCTGCCTAGCGAACACCAGCCATATCGTGCAAACCTCACGGGGTGATATTCCTAGGCAGATCATGAAACGCCGATATTTCATGATCTGCTTAGCGAACACCAGCCATATCGTGCAAACCTCAAGGGATGATATTCCTAGGCAGATCATGAAACGCCGGCATTTCATGATCTGCCTAGCGAACACCAGCCACATACTGCAAACCTCAACATTAAATTTAGGCATATCGAATAAGTAGGGTGTCCTAAATTTAGGCAAATGAAAACCATTGAAATGGCTTGAGAGACTACATATAGTAGTTGCAGTACGTTTTTGCGCAGCGTACCATTTTTACTACGATAAAAATATTTTAATAGCAGCATGCGTAGGTAGGAGTACCTACTTACGCATGCTGCTCAAAACGCCACATAGAATGCAGCGCCACCAGTGGCAAAAACAGGAATTATTTTACGATGCGCCCGGTATGAAGTTAGGAATATCAACGAATGCATTGCTCTGATCGATCTGCCGCCTCTTTTATAAGTCAGATCGTGATATGCCTGGGAAAATCTTAGTCAGATCATGAAATGGCGGCGTTTCATGATATGCCTAGGAATATCTCGATATGCCCGGTTTTACGATCTGCCGCCGACAGACACAAGTCGAGACTACATACTATGATACTATACTTACTTACACAAATATACATTTTAAATATTTTATCATATTTTCAAAGTTTTTCCTCTATTTCCAGTATTTCTTTTTTTGAAATTTCCTAGATTTTTTCAACGCTTTGGAAACTACGCAACCAACTAACACCTCTGTATATATACTTATTGTTTGTTTACCTATAGTCATATACATAATATTTTCTTATTTATAATAAACGAGTAACAATTTCCAAAGCCAAACCAAACCAAATATTCGCGTGACAATGCCGAATCAGGATTAACGACTGGTTTATAGCCTTCGCCAGTTTTATCTGTCATCATTAAAACTTTCTAAATTCATAAACGTCCCAGTATATAAATATTATTCATAAATTTCGAGGATTGCGTGTCCTACAAGGACCAAATACAGAGCCTTAAGTCCATGGCATAAATGCCTTTTTTGTATGGCAATCCCTTTGTTGGATGTGCAACTGTCGTGGAAAGTACCTGAGAACGAAGTTATTGATAGCGTTTTACTAAGTGGTCATATATCCCATACAACCATTTCCAGTCGCCGTTACGACGCGGTGTAGACACATCTTGTGTCGACACCGTCTGTTTCGGTCACAATTCCAGTCGCAGAGTCGTCGCCGTGTCGACACAGTTACCAGAAATGGGGAAGGGTCGACACATGACACAAAGTGACATAAAGTGTGGTCGCCGTGTGCACACATTGTTACTAGTTTGCGACTACTTTATGCCAAAATCATTCGTTCATTCGTTCATTTTGTTCCTGTCAAATGGAAACTGTCAGATGGAAAAATAGTTAAATAAAAATAAGTGACATTAATACGCCATCTCTAAAACGGATTACAAGACGTAATTATATATTGTTTGCATTTATATTACAATAGGACTTAAATTATTATGGGGAATTAAACTGCTCGAGTGATTTGATAAACTAAGTGTAATATAATCAACGCGCCACCACATTGTTTTAGTTTAGCCGGAAATGAAATTGTTTACTTCTCAGTGCTTGTGTTCATAAATATATTATTTGATGCATTTTTAGTACTTCGATGCGTATACTATACTTAGATAACAGAAATAACGCTTTACATACTACGAAACTTGTTAATTATGATGTATAAATATGGTTTAAGGCTGCGAAATATTGCAGTCACAAAGTAGTCGCAAATGTTTCGACTTTGTGTCGACTCTGTGTAGACACATGACACGCGCTGTCAAAAGTAATAACAAAGTTACTCGATTTGCAAAATGGCTCCTTGTGTTCATTTGTTTTCAGATATTCTCAAAGTGTAAAAATGACGTGGTCAGAGATGGGACTTAATAGATTAACTGTTTATTCGACTAAGGCCCACTTGCACCGTCCCACTAACCCTGGGTTAAGCGGTTAAACCGTTAACCCAGTATCAAATTGTACTGGTAACCATGGTAACTCCAGGTTTAACCAGTTAACCCCGGGTTAGTGGAATGGTGCAAGTGGCGCTAATTAATGGAATAAAAAAAGTTAATCCTCAAATTTTAATCACGATTAGGTTAGTCGACCTAACATAGATTGAATTTGAATGAATCTGAACATTAATCGAATAAATTATCGATTAAATCTCGGTTGGAAGTTGACAGGGGGCCCTTTTTGTACGTAAAAATAATAGAAATGTCTTGCATGCAGATGGTAGCCAAACACTTTGTCATAAAAGTCGAGATGGGTGTCGATTTATAGGTTTTAGGGAGTGCCGATTTCGAAAATGATGACCATTTTGGAATCCAAAATGGCGGCCATGCACTATGTCATAAAAGTCGTCATGGGTGTCGTTTTATAGGTTTTAAGGGGCGCAGATTTCGAAAACGATGACCATTTTGGATTCTAAGATGGCGGCCATGCACTATGTCATAAAAGTCGTCATGGATGTCGTTTTATAGGTTTTAGGGGGCCCCGCTTTCGAAAATGATGACCATTTTGGAATCCAGAATTGCGGCCATGCACTATGTCATAAAAGTCGTCATGGGTGTCGTTTTATAGGTTTTGGGGGGCGGAGATTTCGAAAATGATAACCATTTTCGATTCCAAAATGGCGGCCATGCACTATGTCATAAAAGTCGTCATGGATGTCGTTTTATGGGTTTTAGGGGGCCCCGATTTAGAAAATGATGACCATTTTGAAATCCAAAATCGCGGCCATGCACTATGTCATAAAAGTCGTCATGGGTGTCGTTTTATAGGTTTTGGGGGGCGCAGATTTCGAAAACGATAACCATTTTCGATTCCAAAATGGCGGCCATGCACTATGTCATAAAAGTCGTCATGGGTGTCGTTTTATAGGTTTTAGGGGGCGCAGATTTCGAAAACGATGACCATTTTGGATTCCAAGATGGCGGCCATGCACTATGTCATAAAAATCGTCATGGATGTCGTTTTATAGGTTTTAGGGGGCCCCGATTTAGAAAATGATGACCATTTTGAAATCTGAAATGGCGGCCATGCACTGTCATAAAAGTTGTCATGGGTATCGTTTTATAGGTTTTGGGGGGCGCAGATTTAGTAAATGATGACCATTTTGGAATCCAGAATGGCGGCCATGCACTATGTCATGAAAGTCATCATGGGTGTCGTTTTATAGGTTTTGGGGGGCGCAGATTTCGAAAACGATAACCATTTTCGATTCCAAAATGGCGGCCATGCACTATGTCATAAAAGTCGTCATGGATATCGTTTTATAGGTTTTAGGGGGCCCCGATTTAGAAAATGATGACCATTTTGAAATCTGAAATGGCGGCCATGCACTGTCATAAAAGTTGTCATGGGTATCGTTTTATAGGTTTTGGGGGGCGCAGATTTAGTAAATGATGACCATTTTGGATTCCAAAATGGTGGCCATGCACTATGTCATAAAAGTCGTCATGGGTGTCGTTTTATAGGTTTTAGGGGGCGCAGATTTCGAAAACAATGACCATTTTGGATTCCAAGATGGCGGCCATGCACTATGTCATAAAAGTCGTCATGGATGTCGTTTTATAGGTTTTAGGGGACGCAGATTTCGAAAATGATGGCCATTTTGGAATCCAAAATGGCGGCCATGCACTATGTCATAAAAGTTGTCATGGGTGTCGTTTTATAGGTTTTAGGGGGCCCTGATTTCGAAAATGATGACCATTTTGGAATCCAAAATGGCGGTCATGCACTATGTCATAAAAGTTGTCATGGGTGTCGTTTTATAGGTTTTAGGGGGCCCTGATTTCGAAAATGATGACCATTTTGGAATCCAAAATGGCGGCCATGCACTATGTTAAAAGTCGACATGGATGTCGTTTTGTTGGTCATGGTCATCATTTTCGAAATCTGCTCTTCCTAACACCTATAAATCAACATCTATGACGGCTTATATGACAAAGTGCACGGCAGACATTTTGGAATCCAAAATGGTCATCATTTTCGAATTCTGCACTCCCTAAAACCTATAAAACGATATCCATGACGACTTTTATGACAAAGTGCACGGCACACATCTTGGATTCCAAACTGGTCATCATTTTCGAAATCGGCACTTCCTAAAACCTATAAAACGATATTCATGACGACTTTTATGACAAAATACGTAGCCGCCATCTTGGATTATAAAATGATCATCGTTTTCGAATTCTGCACTCCCTAAAACCCATAAATCGACATCCGTGACGACGCAAGTTATCTTTATTTTCAGATCTAACAAATTGCTACAGAATACAAAGGACAAAAAAAGAAGCGAGGAGGTAATGAAACAAGCAAAGATACAGATGATTCCTCGACGCAATGGGATGCTTCTTAAATTGTGTCCAGATTTTTGTCATAAAAGTTTTTATTTTTCACATATTACTCTCACAAGTTCCGTGACATTTCGACCTTGTAATTTTTTAAGTAAATGTTTTTGTTTATCTGTGAGGATCTCACTAGAATAATATAATCAAGGTATGTTTATATTTGATGATTGAAATAGTAACGCAAAAAAAAAATTATATCTGTGTCTTATATTCCTGCCGAAGACTTTTATTTTTCCTTTTCCTTCTACACAAGTTTGGTCAAGTAATAAGAATTTAGGGCTCTCAATTTTATTTTGACTTCTACAACATTAAGTATATTTCTCTCTCTGCACCAATTGTAGATGTCTGTTTGGCCCTATGGTTGACTGGTAGAGAATGCCTTTTGGCATTAAGTCCGCCATTTGTACATTTTTGTATATACTTTGTGCAATAAAGTTTAAATAAATAAATAAATAAATTAAAGCTACGAGGCCATGTTTGGTATCGTTTTCGTATAAATTCGCAGTACCAAATTTAGTTATGGTATCACATTGACACCATTCCAAAGTAAAAACATATACTTTCTTTTAAACTCCTCTTCACGCTTAAACTGCTGAACAGTTTTAATTTAAATTTAGTACACATATATATTGAGTCCCGAGACAGGACATAATAAGTTATCTCAAAAATCATCCTTTAAAGGTGTGAAATGAGGTGTAGGGAGAGGAATTCAGAATTGACTTCTTGAAGTTAATACTGTTTAAGTTTAGGTTTGAAGTCATGTTTTTTTTATCATTTTTAACTAAATCAAAGATGTAGACCATCCCAAATTTAATATAAATCAGTTCAGCGGTTATTGATTTCCCGTACAAATTTCCACGCCACTTTTCACACCTTCAAAAGATGATTTTGGTTATAAGATCTATCCTATGTCCTGTTCCGGGACGCAAACTATTTCTATACCAAATTTCAACGAAATCGATTCAGCGGTTAAGCGTCAAGAGGAGTTTAAAATAAACCGGCCAAGTGCGAGTCGGACTCGCGTATTAAGGGTTCCGTACATTAAGTCCGACTCGCGCTTGACTGCACATTTCTAATAGGTTTTCCTGTCATCTATAGGTAAAGAACTATTTTGTGTATTCAGACAGACAGACATACAGACGCACGAGTGATCCTATAAGGATTCCGTTTTTTGCTTTTGAGGTACGGAACCCTAAAAAGATATTTTTTTATTTTGTGGAATGGTGTCAATGTGATACCTTAAATGGATTCAGCAACCCAGATTTATACGAAAACGATACCATACACGGCCTTGCACCTTCACTGATGTAGATATATCAAGATAAAATTGAGAGCCCTAAATAAACTTTCAAGAGCGGATATCTCAAAAACTATTCAACATATCGAAAAAATTGACGGAATAAACTTGTAACAAATTAAATTAACTTGCATTTTGTATAAGTGGCCATGTCGCTAAGATGCATAGTTTCCGAGATATAATCGAAAAACCGGAAAATGGGACCTTCAAAGCCCCCTCTCTTCCCCCGCTCAAGGGCTACGGCCGGGGACTTTTGATATGTTCACCTCCTAACTTGTCCAAACCAAGTTACAGAGTCAAAAATTGTGTTCCGAGCATTTCCCTCTACAACTTTTTGGAGCATTCGTTGGCTGACCTAAGTAGCTTATTGCATTTCTTTAAAAACTTTTCTGTAAAAGGTTGACGGGTGTTGGGTGTTTATATGGTTTTGGTCGATTATTATCATTTGCATCGCCCATGATGACTTACTAGAATTACTTACGAGCACACGAGACACTAATAGTAGTTTGACAAATCTTGGTTTTCAAGAGGTATTTTATATTGACATTTGCTGTCACAAATTTGCTGTCAGATTTAGTCGCAAACCGCACGCAAAGTGCACACAAATGTGTCGACACCTTGTTACGGAAAAGTGTACACACGGCGACGACACTTTGTTTCGAAACAATTCTAGACACATTGTGTGGACTCTGTTACGACACATCTGACATTTAGTTACCACTTTGATGATTCTGCGACTGGAATGGTTATATGGGATATTTACTAGAAGGGTAATTGTTTTTGAGTGTTACTATGGTCGATATTTGTACGAATTATTAAATAAATACTTTATCGACGAATTATTTTACAAGGTCAGGTGGGTTAAGAGGAACTATGGGGGAAGGTGGACACTTGTAGGAAAAATAAACAGTTAGCAGTTAGAGCTACTTAAAAAATGTATATTAAAAACTAAATTAAATGATAATACTAAAAATAAAGTTAAGCAATTCATAAATAAAATTAACTTAAAAATATTTACGTATAGAAGGACTTCTCTCATACGGTTTCTCTTATCCCGAGAAGAATAAACTATGTTTCCCTTAACTTACCCCACCTGACCTTAGTTAAATTTAACCAAAAACTCAAACTTGTCAATGGACTTCAGTTAATACTTATTATAGGTGTTATAACTTTGGATACCGTTCCATAAAGGACCAAACTCACCGGAACCTGGGTAGGGCATGCTCCCGGGAATTCCCGGTTCTCATATTCCCGGGAATTCCCGGGAATTTTATGGTATCAAAAGAACCGGTACTGAAGACCCGGTACCGGTACTTCCCGGTTCTCATCATATGACTATTTATTCCCATTTCAATAGTAGTAATGTATTAGTACTTTAGCTCGGGACATTATATAACATTTAATAATGGTGCTATGAAACGGGGGACCCAAATACCTAACCCGATAAATTAACCTAGTAAAGTAGGCATTCGTGAAGGCAGGCTGTGCCGTCATATAGTGTTGAGTGCATCGACTACGCTACGGCCGTGTGGCTCGGCCCAGGCGGAGCCTATGTGTGCCGGTTAATTTCGTAAAATAGGTTGGAACGCCAATTAAGTGTTTGTTTATAATAAAATAAGTCATTTATTAATTCTTATGCAATTATTTATATGAAAATAAGTCATTCATAAAGATTGTACGCTAACAGAAACAATTTCTTAAAAGTAATCAAAAGATGCCTTGAGAACCGGGAAGAACCGGGAATCCCGGTTCCGGCCATGCCCAGAACCGGGAAATGAAATTCTTGGTACCGGGACCGGTACTGCATGCCCTAAACCTGACGTAACGTTTGCGCAGTGACGCACCTTATGCGCTTTGTGTAAACACGTATGTTTCCTACGATATATGCGTCAATAGTTCACACTCATTGCGCGGAAAATGTGGTTGTAGGTAACTAAGACTTTTTATTTGTGCACTATATTTAGTAGGAAAAACACAAAAAAAATCTCCATAATTAGTACCTACGAGTGTGGACTTGGCTATCGAATAATACGAGTATATCATTTATATTTTTATAAGGCACAGTTTGTGTTGTTAGGGAAAAATTACCATTAGGTTAAGTACCTCTCTCCTCTAATACTCGTAATAGAACATCACCATTTTTTTCTTAAGCAAAATTTGTATGACAATGATGAATTGTAGATTTTATAAAATCTGGTCTTTTGAAGGATTATTAATGATAATATTAGTCTATTAGTTGTGCGTGTAACTATTAAGCGGGCGTATCATCATCTCAGCCATAAGACGTCCACTGCTAAACATAGGCCTCCCCCTTATGGGGTGTGAATGCCGTAATCGCCACGTTTGGCAGGCGGGTTGGCGATCGCAGTCGAGTACACCGAATTTGAGGGACGCTGCTGCCCGTCCACCGGTGGTTTGGACGTACTCGTAGTTTAAGGACATACCTGGGTCCGGGAAGCGGGCGTATATAATCTAGATATATCCTAGTATCTAAATTACGCAGATACTGTACGATACATTATGAAACCAGTTTATAGATACCACAGATAATCTCTCGCAGCGGCAGCGGAGATATCTCGTGTTAATATTTGTCAACCTGATAAATGACAAACAATATACAGCCGTAATCTTCCTTGATACGAGATTATAACGTGAAAGCAAACAAACCATCAGCTTCCGTTGGCTTAATCTTATCTTAAGGTAATTATGATCTAAAATTTAATTTAAAGCCGATTTAGTGGAAGTTAATTTATATTTATAGGTTCTTTAGGAAACATAAATAAATTATAAATATAAATTTAAGATCCTTATTATCTATATAAACAGATACTTACCTATATACATATATAGCGTAAGTGCAGAATTGCAAGCATAAAAGGAGAGTAGAAAGCTTTATAAAAGTCTAGGTAGGTACCTATCCCTTTAGATATTATCTTCTAAATGTTTTGTTGTGGAACTACATTGATATTGAACAGTAATGAAACAATTGTATTTAAGAGTACGTGTAAGCATAAGCATTTGGATAAATTGCTTTACTTCCATTAAATGTCTAATTCTCGGTATAGTACTGTGGATCTGAATTATTCAAGTATTCGACTCAATAAAATATTATAGAGAATTAAGTAGGTAAGTCTAATAAAAACTTTTTCTACAAACTATAAGTAACACCCCACTGTGCTATTAATAGCCGAAATTTAATTGTAGACAAACCAGTAGTAAACTATGAAGATAGGTATAACCCGGCAGGAAACGGGCAATAAATCCAAGTCAGTGACCCCGTGACATCAGTACCGACAATTCCGTTATGCAAAACATGTTTTCTAAAATAAAAATGTTATGTGTGAGTATAAGCGAGTGCGTGACGTACGGCTGTCCCATAACCTGTCAGTGAAACTTTGTGTCGGCACTCCAAACATGTAGCCACCGACCTAAAAAAATGTGACGGTTAAAATTCAAAGACAAAACGCTCCCGAAACTCCGATCCGGCCTCGCAGCAATGTGGCAAAAATGCCGTTCAATTTATGCCCAAAATTTTAGTCCCGACTGGTCCCTTTTTGCTGCCATCTGCCCGATCCCGAGTCCAGACAGCTCCGCCCTAAAACCGTTTAGGCGAGATCCCTATCCTTTTACTCGCTGGTCAAATCTAATATCGCTATCCCTGTCTTAATATTTGAACGGCCAGGACCTGTCCTGCGTCTCGTTTTTGCACGCACCCTTTGATCGTTCTTTCCTTTCTGGCTCGTGCTTACTCGTGTATTTCCGCTTCCTACACGAGTCCGCCATGTTTGGCGGGAGCGGGCTGTCAAGTCGACGTTAGTTTGGCGCGTATCAAAGATCCGAGCAAGGTCAGATACCAAATTGTACACTCGATCGAGCTTTTACATCTTGTTAATGAATTCTTATTATAACTGTAATTTGTTATTTTCAGATGGACAGTGAGCATAGCTGCAGACTGGAGTTAGAAAAATTGGTGAAATATGTCATGTGAGTTTTAAAATGTATTAGCTTATTTTATTAAAAAATCGGTAGTGAGCCTGCCTTTTAAATAGGTAAAAATCGTTTAGATTTTGGCAAGGGGGTTGGCATTGTTCCCAAATAGATGTCAGATTAGATTAGATTTATTTATTTCACAACATAATATTATGATGTTATGTCTTATATTTTACTGCATATTAGTATGTCAATGCCATTTATTGTGTAATTGCTGATATAGTAATTTGAAAGACTAATTTGTGGGATAGCCCAAGTATAAGTACCTTCTTAATTAAATTAGTTTACATAATACCTACTCTAATTTTAATAATTGCAACCATCTTGCCAATTTCTGAGTGCTAAATCACTTCCCAATCTATCATATGTGAAATTATTAAAATTGAAATAAAATCCTGCTTTAATTTTATAATTAAATAGGTAATAAATAAGTCACGTCAACACCTCATCTCTGTAGTTTTGTTTTTGCAATCAAAAGATAGAGGCGAATTTGATGCATCTACCGACAACTACAAAAACTTTTTGTATTGAAATAAAACAAAGGTGCCCACTACCCATTCACCTGCGCAAGTCGAAGTCAGTGAATAGTAATAGACAATATTATTTTTTGGTATTCATTCTGTTTGATTCTTTAAAGCAGTAAAATAGTACCCATTTTAGTACAAAAACTGAAATGGTCAAGTAGTCGTAAAGTAAGAAAGTGTAAAATTTACTTACTTACCTATACTTAAAAAGCAAATTATAACAAAACGTTAGGAATAATACAAGCAAAAACAATATTACATTTCTACCTAATGGAAAAATAGGTACCTAGCCTTAATTTTGTATGCACTAATATTTAGTAAGTAAGAACAGAACAAAAACATCCAATCCAACCCGATATTATGCTACAACAAGGTACACGTACACGACCAATCTTAATGCGTTTAACATAAAGTCTAAAATCGCACGATCCATGTGCTTTAACTTTTCTTGAATCGTCAACCCGCCAACAATTCGAACAGTACCAACACATGGCACCAAACATATCCTTAGTTCCTTTATTCAGATTCAATTTTGAGACCAAAATAACGGTAGTTTAGATATTATATGTGTGATCTGTGAATGAAAATGCTAATTAAATATGCATGTAATTATCTTAAATAAATGTTTATATCTGTTGCATATTTAGAAAAGGAAGGAAATCTAATTGATTCTTGCTCACTGATAGATTGTAATATTGCTATTTTTAAATATAAAAACAAATTTAACTGCAATGTACACTGAGAGAAAAATCATCACCAGGAATTAAAAAACAGTTCTGTACTGGGGGAAAAAATGAAGTTTTAGTGATAATTATGGACGTTTCACTATTTCTGTAAAGTTTATTTATTTCTACAAACAGCTCAGTAATCCCAAATATAATTTCAACAAACAAATAATAGAAATTGCAAGAACTAATAGAAATTGCAAAAGTCAATTTGTTCCTATTAGTTAACTCTCCTTGTCCCCGGATTAAGTTTATTTTTGTAATTCTAAGTGTATTTTTGTTGTACTTTTCTCTCAGTGTAGGTACTTTGATTCAACCAGACCTACCTACAGTACCTACCTAGAGTTTGACCAAGCTAAGTTGCCAGCGATTTTGATAGCCCAGACTGTGCAAATGATATTTTGAAATTCAAAGTTCTATGAAATTATGACGTTTAAATAACACTTGCACAGTCTGTGTTATCAAAATCGCTGCCAACTTAGCTTGGTCTAACTCTACTATCATGATATAAAACTTTTTTTCAATCAAATGAAACGTCAATAAGTCAAAAGAAACAGTAACTCACTAAAATGGGTCAATAGTTAGAGTCGGTTTTTAAATTAGGTACTTTTGAGAATCTAAATTTTAAATATTATAATTTTTGTTATCATCAGTTCCAGCCCCAGTACCGCCAGTACCATTGGTACTGGACGTGATAATTGTTGTAATTCACCAATTAGCGCCTCTGTTCACCTCGATTCAAAATTCCAAAATTTCCTAATTTCCGTATGGTTCGTGCTCGGTACATTTGTTCCATCGGTATCCCGAGCAAACAGCTACAATTATGCTGTGCGGACTAACAAAACGTGTAAATGGGGCAATTACCGCCGCCTATGTAGGCTGCCGTGCAATTAGTGGCTTGCTAATAGTTTTCATCACCAATAGGTTCATGCGATGCGCTGTGTGGGAACACATCAGAGCGAGATCGTCTCTCGTTGAGATCACATTGTTCCGCTTGTGAATTTTATTTAATTTTAATTTCTTTTGTTTTTAAATCATCAGCTTTAAGTTTTTTTCTTTTCATCAATTTCAGCTTCATCCAGCCTGCCAGTTAGCCGGGATAATGTAAGGTTAGTATTTTAATTAAATAATTACTAAATAGATCGTTTTAATTAAGCTTCAACGAGAAGCAAATAAATAGTAAGGAGGATGAAACTAACTGTCTGTGTAGTTAGATTTATTTGACTGAAGTAGGTCGCCGATGCAGCCTTCTAGGGTGGAAATGTATTATGTTGCCGGCATTTGGAGCGCATGAAATTTATGTTAACGACGACGAAAAACAGCATTTGTAAATCATTGGCTTATTTTATTTCCTTTCGTGGATTTATGTAACGTTCTGGCTCTACTTTTGAGAACCCGTATAAATATATTAGAGCAGTTTAGGGTAGGTACCTACAGTATTAAATGTTCTCAATTTTACAGCTTAGTGAATTATTAAATTACCATTTGTTTATATTATATCTTGAGAAAGAATTATTGGAAAGATTATTGAAAAATTCCTCACGGATCTTTTAAGCTTTATGGGAGTTTTACAGCATTAGAAAAATCAATTCAAAACGCCATTTTAATAAAGTTTTATTAAGTGCTAATTTGAATGTTGTTTACTACCAAGTACTTAACCCGTAGGTACTTACACTAACCAAGGACGCGCTAATTTTTACTTCGTGTTTTAATATTTAACGTTGAAGGAAAATTCATTCTCAACATTTTTAAACGCTGTAGAATTTTAATCATCGTTTTAAAACCTTTCCTTGATTGTAAAACGGAAGCAGCTTTCGTGCTTGCGAAAAGTGCTCTAGCCATTTTCATATTTCAGCCGCAAACATGAGTTATTATTACTAAATACGCTGCACCATTATTAAGCCTTGTTATGAATTTTTGAACACGAAAAAATTAATATTTAAAACCGCAAGTTCTTTCTATATTTAGAACCTGTTAAGTATTTGGTTCAGTATAGCACCTAGTTAACGCCATCAGCTCCCAGTAATCTAATTTCCGATACTGATCCTAGCAACTAGTGGGCTAAGCACTCAACAGATTCATCCAACAGTTGCTTAGAACCTGACCAGTTGAAAAAGGACCTTGGCTATATTCGCACAACCCTCGATTCGTCGGGTTTGTGTTGGCACGGGGCGGCAGAGGGGGCCGCGTGTAAGTAGGTACGAAGGGGGGTCTGAGCCATTCATTTGGTCCCAGGCCGGGGGCGGGCTCATTGGTCGCGTCCGGGCGCCTGCGCGTCCTCTGACCCACTTGCCGTCGCGCCGCCGCCGGCCGGATGGCGGACTCGGTACGTCAAGGTTGCCGAAGCAACGGGCTAGTTGGGAAGCAGACATTCTGACGCGACGAATTAAACCAGTTCCACATTTATCAGTGGAAGTTTTTTGGCAATATTTACTCGAAGAAACGGTGATCGCTAGCAATCGGATCTAAAATTTAAGGCGTCTTGACGTGACGACATAGACTCATTTCTTATTCATCGGTCGCGATTTTTTGCTGGATTACTTTACTCATGCTTACGAAATTAACGGTGCTTTTCACGTGATCTCCAAAATGAACATTCATATTCAACTCTTTAGAAGGGCGAACTAAAAATTATATTCCTGCATATTTCTAGTGCCCCTGTGAGTCACTAATATGATGCAACAGATGCTAAATTCCTCACGCGCACATAACTTTGCATTGTTGAGTATTGATTAGCATACAACATCTAAAAGATCTTGCGTGGTTATAAGTGCCACATATAGTAACAAACTTTCCCTTGCTTTCTAGTGACGTTTGGACATTGAACGAGGCTGTCCAAACACATGCGACCTCCATTGTCGCCGTGTTTGTTTAACGAGTCGGTAGTTACGATGATCGATTAGAGCATCGCTTGTTACACGCTTAATTTGAACCATTGTTGACATCGCACCTCACCGATTTTATTTAGTTGATAAAACGTCGATTCATGTCACACCTATAATTTTGATCGATGTCTGTTTGTTACCTAATTTGATGTTAATTAAGCTTTATTTCTCTTTCCAGGTGCATCATCGAGGAGGATTAAATGGAAGATTTCAGAAGACTTGGAAGACAATGGGATATTTCTTTTCAGGATTAATTTTAAGGTGAAGAAAGAATATTTGGTGCCCATCGGCATCAATATTAGTGCCCTACATCTACCCTGTAGATCCGAATTTGTTTGAAGTGAGGCGACAAATTCGGTTCTAGAGAGGTTTGTGTGGTGCATGCACTGCAACGATCAAGCCTGAAGGGAACACAAGGAAAATTACAACACTACTTCAAGAATACCTTAATCAGGAGAAGCCACGTAAGGCTTTAAATGGAAAATCGGGAAAGGTTCAACTGAAGATAAACGATTGCATTTTTAACTTACATTTATATATTTTAAAATTAATTATTTATAATCTGGTCGAAAAAAATCAAAGGCAAAAATCGTTATTGACTAATCGTTAAACCATTCAATTGCGTTTCTCTAAAGTTTACAACCTTAAAAACGTATTGGTTTCATAATCTATAACAAAAACCATTTCATTAAAAACCCTAAAATAAAAGGAGCTACAGATTTTTAGACGTTAAAAATATATTTATCATAACATTAACCAAATCTAGCCATGTCGTCCCAAATAGCATTGTATTTTGGGTCAATGTTTCGCAGCCGCCGCCTCGTGCCCTAGAATGTTACTCTACCTATACATTATACAACTCGGCCGGCCAGTGATATCACTAATTTGTAGAACTATGAATCATGATGCCATCACTACCTATGAACTATCACGTGGTTTAAAATTTATCTTGACTTTGACGTGGAAGCCTAACAGTATGCAGCTTTGAGTAAATCCAAAAATTAGTACTCGTCACGATTTCCTGGTGCAATTTATATCGTAACGTAGTCAACAACAGAGCTATGAATAAAGGCAAAGTGTCAAAAATATGTATACAGTACTTTATTGCCTGTACATTAAGGTCGTGTATACATATTTTTGGCACTTTTCCTGTATTCATAGCTCTGTTGTTGACTGTACATACCAACTTAAATATAAGCCTAAATCAAAATTTGTACTACTTATCTATCAAAACAAGAAATGACCTAGAATTGATCTGATAAACATGTTCAAAAATATTTGGTAATACCTTTTAAGAGTATAAACCCCCTACTTCTTTATATCCTCTACCTTCATAATTATCCACAGATCTTGAATGATGTTTACGCCTAAAGATAATTGAACTAACGGACAGACAGACAGATGGACATGGCGAAACTACAAAGGTTCTTAATTGACTACGGAACCCTAAAAATATTCAATGACACTTAATATAATTCCGATTTTCGTCACTATTTGGATTTTTGACAGCCAAGTAATAACCATGTCGACAATATTTAAATTCATTCAATTTGAAAAAAGCTAGGTGACAAAAAATTTAAATAAAGATACCAATTTGTTCGCAAAAACATTGAAGAACCAAACCACTGACATTTATTTTTGTTATGATAATATTATACGAATTTTATAAAATTATCTAAGTACCGTACCTATACAACTTTTTGACCAACTGAAGGGTGTCAATTCGAGCAAGTCAGAAAGCCGTTTATTAAAGATTTCATACAATTTTAAGGTGTCTGATAAAGTTCCTATGATAGTTTGGTCGAATTGGGCCCTTTGTGTACATTTGTAGGTTCCGGTATTTGCTACACTTCCTCACGTGAAATCTTGTCGAGCAGAAAAGATTAAAGAATACTAGCCACTAAGACTTGGGACCAATATCTAAGTCTTGCCATGCTCTTTCTGCGACTAGATAATAAACCCCGTACTACTGAGATTGTATGGCGAGAAACGGGAATTGTTGGTCTCGCTTTATTGTATTTGTATAGAAAAACAGTGCACCGGGGCCCTTATCTGTGACTGTCTTTACTTGACGACGTGACATGAAACTATAGACGAGAATCGACGAGCCGTGCCGAGTCACATTCCGCTAGTGTGTCGACGCCTTTATCTCGCCGCACTGATGTTTTGTGACTGCTGATCGTTTCCAACGATTCGGTGCAGCTCGTGCAACTCTCGTCGAACTGGGCCTATTTTATTCATATTCTATTTTATCTAACATCGAAAAACGTTATTTGTCTCTGTCGGTCGAATATGTAAGAGCGATAGAGAGCCAGATAACGATTTTTCTATTTTTCGATGTTGGCAGTGGTCAGGATTAGGTATTTGTGTGATTTCATATAAAAATGTTGTATCCTGGCGCATTTGTACTTATTGTATAGTTTCGTTGGTAACAGCTCTGCGAGTCTCCCAACATACCTTTTTTAGGCATATAATTCTATTGTTGTTATAGTACTTGTATACAATTTGCTAGTATGTTACATACCTAGGGCAGTAATATTTTACTTTCTTTCTAGAAATGTCTCATATCAAACATATATGATCATGTAATCTGAGGCTTATATTATTTACTGGCCGTGGCATGTATAAGTACTTTTTCTGTTTGACGGAAAGCAGCAACTTCGTTTAGTGCAGCGGGCCGAAAGTTGACGCTTTCCGTCCAGAGATTAGAAAATGTTATACATTATTTAGTTATAACTTAGAAATGGTGTGTGTGTTGTAATGCAACACTTAATATTCTCCAAATATTATCTAGATATGTACAGAGTGGTCCAAAAATACGGTGTCATTTTTTACTGCGGCATATTAATGATTAACATTTGCATTTGTGTCTTAGCTCAAGGAGATTTTTTTAAAATAATTATATTATTTGGTGTATTAGTTAAATGATTGGAGTTTTAATATTTAATGACAATGTAAAAGAGATGTAAGAAGAAAACCGGGCAAGTGCGAGTCGGACTCGCGCACGAAGGCTTCCGTACCATAATGCAAAAAAAGGCAAAAAAAAAACGGTCACCCAAGTACTGACCCCGCCCGACGTTGCTTAACTTCGGCCAAAAATCACATTTGTTGTATGGGAGCCCCACATAAATACATCATCTGTGAAAATTTCAACTGTCTAGCTATCACGGTTCGTGAGACACAGCCTGGTGACAGACGGACGGACGGACGGACGGACAGCAGAGTCTTAGTAATAGGGTCCCGTTTTACCCTTTGGGTACGGAACCCTAAAAATATTCTAAAAATTATTTGGCAATGTATTTTAGGGCAATCCTATATTTTATGACTTTAAAGTATTATATAGTTATAAGATGTATAAAGTACGTTGGTCTTTGCCAACTTTACAGTATTTCCCTTGTTATGGTGTTAGTGTTAGCAACATTAAAATTGAACTATAAAGTTCTATATTTAAAATCCATAAAATTTTTCCGTTGCCATAGCGCTGCTCTCTTCAATTATATCCTTCGAAAATGTAAAGTGTTATTCCAATAAATCTTAATTTTTCCCATAAAACATATTTTTAAAATGTTTAACCACCTGACCAAGGCCAAGGCCTTTCCATATGGTCAGGACTACAATAATTAGTAACCTGCTTATTTTTCAAAAGCTAAAATACCTAAACTAAACAAAGGCTGACAAAGCTATTAGGGTTCCGTACCCAAAGGGTAAAACGGGACCCTATTACTAAGACTTCGCTGTCCGTCCGTCCGTCCGTCCGTCCGTCCGTCCGTCCGTGCGTCCGTCCGTCCGTCCGTCTGTCACCAGGCTGTATCTCACGAACCGTGATAGCTAGACAGTTGAAATTTTCACAGATGATGTATTTCTGTTGCCGCCATAACAACAAATACAGAATAAAATACATAACAGAATAAAATAAAGATTTAAATGGGGCTCCCATACAACAAACGTGATTTTTGACCAAAGTTAAGCAACGTCGGGAGGGGTCAGTACTTGGATGGGTGACCGTTTTCTTTTTGCTTTTTTTTGTTTTTTTTTTTTGCATTATGGTACGGAACCCTTCGTGCGCGAGTCCGACTCGCACTTGCCCGGTTTTTAGAATAATGATGATATTTATTTAAATTGAATACTTATGTACACACATCTTTACAATAGCGATCAGTACCTAATCAGTAATTTATTGCTTTCATAAGTACAATTAGGTCTTACATTAGAATGGTGAACAAGCTATGAACCCTGTAAGGGCACTGCAAATTAAGTATGTAACTTACAATTTTACTAATAATATTACGTAGGTAACATAAGCTTAATCTGAATATAAATAAGTATGGAAATTTTCATGAGATCTTTATATTTCTATTATATCATATACCTACCTTAAGGTTCACAAACAAATTTTAATGCAGCTGGGAGAAGGTGGTAAAAAGTTACTTACAACTGATAATGGAACTGGTTTTTATATCGGTGATTTATATTTCATATTCTTATTATATTTTTATATGAACTGATTAATCTTTCTTTTCCAACAGGTTTCTTGGTGTGTTTTTAGAAAATAACTGTGGCAATGATGTAGTTTTAATGAAAATACGTCATTAATTTAAGTACCTACTTACTAATTTGATGATTCAAATGACAATGTACAGTCAAGGAATTTAAATTCCGACCCATTTCGTACTTTGTCACAGTGACAACCGTATGAGGTCTCTAGCGGCTTTCATATTGATTGTCACTGTGACAAAGTACGAAATGGGTCGGAATTTAAATTCCTTGACTGTATATATTTTAGCTGTAATTAGCTCTGGACATCCTCCTTAAATATGAAGGATGTGGTATTTAATAAAAATAAGCCAATTATTTTGTTTTTGTATGTACGTATTATTTTCTTTTAAAATCACATATGTTTGGTTCAATAAAAGTTTTAATATGAAGTAAATATTTTTTTTTTATCTTTGGAAACCTATAGGTACCTAATGCAGAGAAGGTGATAAATGAGAGCTTTGCCTATTTGCGCTAGAAATGCTAAACTAAATACTGATATTTCTGAACCCCATTTATTAATATGTAGGTATCTCCTGTTTTATTGACATCATCTATATGGCACCTAGCTCGTACGTACTTACATTGGCTTAAAAAATAATATATGTAAATTATACAAGATGGATTCATTTAGAGTTTATGGTCACTCTACCCCTGTGTAAGTGGATACGAAATATAAAAACAACTAAATTAAAGCCAAATTAACCAGACAAGGAAAATGTAACTGAAATAGACGTACCTAGGCATAGACAGAAATACGAGTAAGTAAGCTTACTATCCCGTAGGTCTACATGGATATTAGATAGAATAAAATGTTATTTAAAGAGCTTATTAGACATGACTTAACACCTACAGTACTCTACTTCCCAGTTAGCAGAAACGCAATTTTTGTAAAAAAGTTACACGATCAATACAATGTAACCTGTATGTGCAGCTACTTGTCAACAGATGGCAGCACTGTCTTTATTTTTCTTTGAAGACTGACTCGTAAACTACGAACTTGTACACTACTATTCGGCGCTAGATGGCAGGACCTATTCATAGTAAAAGCTCATGTATTGGTTTGATAATTGAGTTTTTGTTTTTATATTCTTCACAGTATTTTTCTTCATCTTCTTCATATTTATGTAGGACTATTTAAATGGTTTGAATATTTTTTCTATTCCGAAATTTCCTAATATTAAGGATAAATTTCATCAAGTCTTTAGTATATAATCTGACAAATCATAAACACCCTGTTTATTTCCTAAAAAAATGTTGCTTGGGTACAGTCAGCATCTGCCACCCTGGAATACTTACTTTTTAAAGATAAATCCTTACAGTTCGTTAGGTAGGTACCCAAAGTATCTATTACAGTTTACAAAAATATATACCTATAGCGGCACATCTATTTTTGTTAAGCAGTTAGAGATGCTAGATACTTTTTACGCGGCATTTCGCCACGGCTCATGAGAGCCTGGGGTCCGCTTGACAACTAATCTCATGATTTGACGTAGGCACTAGTTTTTACGAAAGCGACTGCCATCTGATCTTCCAACCCAGAGGGTAAACTAGGCCTTATTGGGATTAGTCCGGTTTCCTCACGATGTTTTCCTTTACCGAAAAGCGACTGGTAAATATCAAATGATATTTCGTACATAAATAAGTTCCGAAAAACTCATTGGTACGGGCCGGGCTTTGAACCCGCGACCTCCAGATTGCAAGACAAGAAATAAATATCTACCGTAAAACGAGGTGAGTAGGTTTCGCGGGGAGAGGTGGGTAGAGAAGGTTTGAGACGGGTTAGAAGGGATTTTAAGGCTACCGCAACAAAAATAATGTATTCCAATTTAAAATGGAGCTATACGCATAATAAAAAAAAATCGATCCATAATCTTCCAAAATCATCATTGTATGAAAACCCCTCTCACCCCAAACGAGGCACTACGGGGTAAGGTGGGTTTTCCTCTTTATCGTCAAAGTTATGAAATGGAACTACCCAAAATAAAATAAAAACTAAAATACAAACGTCCGGAACACTTATTATATACACCATTCAGTTTTCATACGTAAAAATAAAATGTTATCGAGGTTTGAATTTCAGTTTTGCCCTACTCACCCCATTTTACGGTACTAAGACTCTGTTCTCTTCATAAAGTAAAAGACGGTTAATTCTAAACTCTTCCTTAAAATCATCAAACCCGTTTCCTTTTAAAGATTATGCAAACTCAGCAAGACCTCAGCTGTTTCCACAAAACAAAAGCTGAACTATATTTCTAGATCGACAGTTTCTATAGCGAGGTAGCTGTAAGGAGGAAGATTAATGGTGAATGCAGGACGGACTAGCGGGCGTGTTTGACAAGCACAGGTGCGCTACTTTCATAATTGGCCCGACCCTTTCAGCTTTCAGTCTTTACATACGAGACCTTTTTGAGAATGGCCAATGTGAAAGTCGACAGTTTGTGTATTCATAAATCTCTGCCTGGTTTGCGTCGCATGTCAAAAGAAAACTGCAGTCGTTTGTTTTTTTTTGCATACGATTTGTGAACCTTAACGCAGCTATACATATAGGTAGCTGTATATCGCTAAATATTTAAAAATATTAACATTTTATATAATCACTTAATATACGAGAAATGCAATTTACTGTTAAGCATCTTTTTATTTCATCTTCCGTCATCTTGTATAAAATTATTATGTATACTGTGAATTGAAGAGTTCGTTGGTACCTATTCGTGCTGTTCAAGATAAATAAATAATAAAGTCTCAATTTCCTCAGTCATAAAAAAATAGAATATTACGTTGTTGATTATTGTAGATGGCATCGTGTTACACCGAGGTCTATCGTCAAACAACCTCATATTTTAACTTTCTTAGACTTTCTTTTTTTAGATTACTACAGTACAGATGTAGTGCATAATTATTTTCCATCATATTTTCTCCGAAACATTCGTATTTTTCATGCTACTTCAGTCAACCTCAGTACTTTTTATACCGAGACTGACTGAAATAGCAAGACATGGTCGTATAGGTTTCCGTGAAAATTCGACGGAAAATAATTAAGCACTACATCTGTAGATGGTGTTACAGAGTCAAAGCACTAGGATCCATCAATGAAAGATTAAAGACCGATGGATCTGAAACTTCGTCAAGTGGAATCGTCAACAGACATGCACAGTCTTCCTTATTTATTTGTCTATATTTCCCAGACTAACATAACAAAGATAATTCCCGCGTACACTCATCTCTAATTTCACATACCCTTGAATCCCTTACATATCTAGTCATATGTAAATCTTATCAAGACGACCCTCGTAATGAGTACGATTAATCATACGAGCCGGCCATCTTGTCTTGTCCTTAGTAAAGCTCCTTGACATGAAGACAAAACCCGCGATACATCTGTGCCAAAACTAACGATGTGAGGATTAAAAAATAGGGGCATACTGCCGTATTCGAACTTCAAGATATTCACAAGAGACGACACGTACTAGATCCATTCTAGATACGTTATACAGTATGTGTCTGACCATGGGGCTTTAATTCCAGGGCTTGATTTTACTCGCTAAACTGAGCTACTTTTACTATGGGACCAACCCTGAAATCGGGGAATTTTTTTTGGCTTTTCCATAGAAAACGTTGACATCTGATCAGCCAAAATGTATGAAAAAGTAAAAAAAAAATTCGGGGTTTCGGGGTTGGTGCCATAATAAAAGTAGCTCAGTTTAGGGAGTAGAATCGAGCCCTGGATTTAAAGCCCGATGGTCAGTAACACCCTGTAGTTTCGATATCAACTAGTTCTCTTTTGCAGCGCAATTCGGGCAACCAATGTCACTTTTACGTTAGATAGAGTAAGATGTCTATTAGATGTGAATTGGATCTCTAAATCATATCCTGTGGAAATCGTTCAAAAGCATCTCCAGAATCGCGCAAATGTCAAATTTGACAGGGTAGATCTTAAACATATCGTTATCGTATCTTGGTGATGTCTAAAAGATATCTAATAGATGTCTATTTCAAAATCCGAATCGGGCCCATATTCTTAAGGTAAGGGTAGGAGTAGGTACGCAACTGGAACGCGCGACAATTTATCGAGTAATCTGTGAAGGCTACCTTATAAGTATTATTTTAACTTGAATGCATTCTTTTGCGGCGAAAAAATTCAAACTCGTTATTCGTGATGTCTTCCATACAATCTGGCGCAGTTTTTCTGACCTGTGACGTCACAGTTCGCTCGCTTTTTGTATGGGTCACATTTATTTTTCCTGGTTGGTAGTTTCTGGGGTAAATATAACAGATAGCAGACTTATTAGAAACATTTCAATTTCACAGTGGAAGTAGAATCTACTGACATCTTTAAAAAAACATGCATCATGCATTAATCTCGTACTCAGACGAAGTAGTCCTCCTATTTTTCAAACCAACTTTCGCATTCGCGACACTAACACTCACGGTCCCAAAATGAGCCCCTATCGAAAAAATGACGTAACTGGCCGCCTAGCCAAGGTTACAATCGCTATCGCTTCGACAACGAAAAGCATTATGTATCTCTATCACTCTTCCACATGAGTGTGACAGTGACAGTTGCGTTTCGATCGCTACGGAGCGTTAGCGATTGGCATCTTGGCTACGCGGCCTGAACCGATTCGGCAGGAAGGGCCCGTCAGAATTACTATTATACCTACACGTTATTAATGAACTGCTTATTCAAATAATTTAAAACTATTATTCATGCCGTTTACGTTTCAAACGTTCCGACATTTCTTTGAAAGATCTGGTTATTAATTTAATACGTGGCCTTATGCGATTTTTAACCCTGGGAGCACGAGATTTTTAGGCAAGTGTTAATATCGTGTTTTTGTTCAACCGATAGCCATATTACGTGAGGTGAGTAAGGCCATCATACTGAGCAACTTTTACTATGGGACCAACATCGACCACGAAATAGTTATTTGTTTCAAAGCACGAGGGTTAAACAAAATTTTCCCCCGAGTGAAACACAAACTAAATCAAACCAAATCAAATCCAAATGAATGTTATTAAATATTTATCATCCAAAATCATCATTTAAAAGTCAATTCTACCAGCAAACATAAGAAAACAACTCAAAATTTGCATTTGATTACTTTGCCTCACATGTGAATAAAATGCAACTTTGCGATCAGTTTAAGCCTTTCCGAGCTGGCGTGATGAAAAGAAAATTGGCTGTTTCATACATTTGGCCAATGTTTTTATTTTTTGTTGCTCCCTTGTCCCATAATAAAAGTTGTTCAGTATGACCTACATAGGTATTCACCTCACACAAAATGGCTAAGGGTTGAAAAACACTCCGTATACAGGTTACAAAAAATCACAGAGGAAATTGTTTGATTTGTTTACTTCAAGTTAAATAATACCTATATACCTACATATCGCTTAAGCTCTTATCTCTGAATTAATTCACTTACAATCCCTTACATATATAAGTCCAAACATATGCCCTAAAAAAACTTTTAGCAACGCCTCTCAGTCAGTGGAAAATGTTTCAGCAAAAATACGGGCTTTCACTGTCTTTGATATAACATAACCAATCTTAATTGACCTTTTCCATCCCCCTTGCACGCAAATGTACTTACCGAAAGCGGTGTAGCGAGTGGAGATCGCAGCGTTCTACTAATGGTGGTTGTGTGAGATTTTCTGGTATTCGTTCGTGTTTTTTTCTGTAGTTTCTTTTGATACTTATTTTCGCTGCGAGGGCGCCTTTTCGTCATTATTGTTTACGTATTTTTGGGAAAAGAGACTGTCGTTTGCGCCTGGCACTTAGTTGCGTCACGTTGAAATGACAAATCTCGTAATTCTTAAAGCATTCTTAAAAATGTGTGCAGTATACTTTTAGACTTGAGTGATTTCACAATAGTGAAATGGTAAGGTATGGAAAAGAAAATCACAGCGTAACTATTGTTTTGCTTGTCTACACAGGCTGAAAACTCTGACATTACTAGACAGAAATGAAATGGTAAGTTGGTAACAAAATAATACCGTTTTTGACTGATCTTAACTAACAGCCGTATTCGAACAATGAGATACGCCAAATACCAGATATTGAAACGATATGGATCGGATATGTAAATGTCAAACAAGTGTCAAAAATGACGTTATTGTTTGAAGAAACGTCAATTTTGACACTGTTTGACACTGACATATCCGATCCATATCGTTTCAATATCTAGTATTTGACGTATCTCATTGATCGAATACGGCCGGCGGGTTAGAGTTTATTTAGACAGGTGTAAATTAAATCAATTTATTAAACAATCTTGTGTATAAAGTTTAGTAAAATTGCATTTACAGCCGTTAAAGTTGGAAGCGAGGTTGTATTTATTGTAGGTAGATACCTACGTTAGGCGGAAATAAATTGTCAGTTTTTATAACCTTTTTAAATTTTGGTCCGGATTAGACTTGGTTTTATTTAACCCGTAGTTATTCAGCCACTGCGTCTAGACGTCGGCCGCCATTAATCACCCGCATGCACACTGCTTTACCCAATGCCGGGTGCTATACATTCCCGGTTTTGGTATATCTTTTGAGGGTATAATTGAAATGATATTTATAATTTTTATATTCTTTTAGGATACTTATTAAGCTTACTATTTTTAGAATATGCGTAATAACATGTTCTGTCAGAAATACGCAGGTGGAACTTTCTACCTAAGTTTTATAATTTTAAGCCAAATAACAACTGAGTAATAATTAACAAAGACAAAGTGTTCACTACATAATACAAGTAAGTCACGTTTGTTTCCAATTACGCCGAAAATTTAATGAGCTAGTAAGTACTTAATGGCAGAAAGAGAGTAAGATTCCAGTTTAAATCTTCTTAGCTACTGTTACTATTAAATGTTTGTAATCTACCAAAACGTGCTGTAATTATAATTAAGCGTAATTAATTCCTCATTTATTTAGTAGGTACCATTGTCCTTTTAGGGGGAGGCCTATGTTCAGCAGTGGTCGTCTTATGGCTGAGATGATGATCATTGTCCTTTTAACATAAAAGTTAATAAAGTAGCAAAGATATGGTAGATTTCGTATTTAAAAATATAACTAGCTCAACCCAACTGGCGTCCTCACCTTCCACTTAATCCAATCGCTAAACTTATGCCAGCATGAACAGATGTAGTGCTTAATTGTTTTCCATCGTATTTACTCGGAAACGGTCGTATTTGTCATGCTAAGCTACTTCAGTCAACCTCAGTACTTTCTGACCGAGACTGACTGAAATAGCAAGACACGTTCGTACGTTTCCGTGAAAATACAATGGAAAATAATTATGCACTAGATCTGTACACTGGAGCTCATACTTATAATGGCTTGTATAAAGGATGACTCACATTAGACCGGGCCGTGTCCGGCTCGGAGCTTCCGGGGCTTACTTTTCTATGACATGACAGGTGATCACGTGATGTTTTCCATAGAAAACGATGCGCCGGAAGCTCCGGCCCGGACACGGCCCGGTCTAACGTGAGTCATCCTTAAGTAGTAGGAATACGACCCCTGCTAATTGGGCACTGTTGCCATGACATCGTGCTGAGTCACGGAAGGGTATCGAACAGTAGTTAACGGTCGATACTGCCATATGGGACTGCGGGAATTAGTTTACAACGGTAAAATCTTACGGTGAATTATGGATACCTACTTATTTGGAATTTTGATGGAATCTAGTCTATAACCTGTGAAGCGCCCTAGTATCACACGTGTGATACTAACTCCATACTACTGTGATAGTAGGGTGCTCCACGGGATAATAAACAAATCTTAGTTTTAATGCTGATTTAAAAACAAAATGAATGTAAAATATTTATAAAGCTTTTTATGAAACTCCATCAATTTGGTTACTGAATAGTACATGGGGGGTAAGAGAGACATAGTTTATTTTGCTTGGGACATAGATAAACATTATGAATATTTCCACAAGTGTTTCTGTTGGCTCAATGTCTCTGATACCCCATCTAAACTTACCTACATTTGAAATTACTAAAACAATAAAGAAACATAATACATTGGAACATTCCACGAAATCGTCTACCGTTGTCCCGTACAAACGAGAAGTTTCTGAAGATTTAAAGGTATAAGAGTTTCCTTTTCTATGACAAATGGTCAAAAATATGCACAGAAAAATATTCGCCTGCTTTAAATGCCGAGAAAAAAGTCGCAACACTGGAAATAAAATGCGTTTGTACGGGACAGCCCGTGGAATGCTCCATTGTGGTAAATATTGATGAGGAAATTTTTCTACATTAAATACTTTTATATTTTGTTTGTAATTAAAATTATTTGGAACGACATCAAACCATCCTTCTTCCCATTTACATGCGGCGCCTCATTGTCAAACTAACAATGCCCGAAATCAATAAGTCAACACTGAAAACTAAAGCAACACCAATGATTTATGGCGGCCATATTGATTTACAGCACTAGTGAACAATATAACCCTTTCCTGACAGCTACTGTTTAGCTGCTTGCGAATTTTTACCATTTTACACTTTACGGCGCTTATGGTGGTCTATGAGGGCGACAATGGCCTGTTTTTGCAAGTCATGCGCCTTTGTAGGTCAGTTATAGGAGCTACCCTCAGCTGTAGGTTCCTCCGAGGCAACGGTTCTCAAACTTAGGTAATAAATCATGCCCTCGTTCTGCTTTTTTTCGAACTCCTTACAATATAAGATTGTCGTTATTTCGTTTCTAGATTTTAGGGCCACAGATTTCGGATATGATGCCTATTTTTCAAATGCAATTATTATTTAAAGTGAATGAATATGCTATCGTTTTCATGCAGATTTCGATATATGTGAACTTTAAAACGGCTACCATTCATGAAAGTCGCCATGGTAGGTACTAGAATTTGAAGTTTTAAGTTGCAGTTTAGACCTGTTCTTATATCTCTCTATTTACAATTATGAAAATATTGTCATACTTTAACATCCTTTTGCGTAGGAACTCAGAAAGATCATCGGTACTACGTAAAGCTTTTACATCGCCTTTCAAAGTTTGAGCACCGCCTTAACATTTCCAACAATGGCCTGCTAATGATCGTCTTAACATTCAAATCGCCCACGCGCCTTTTGTCTCCAAAAAACTCCGCTTTTAATTCGCACGACTATTTTTCAAACAGCGTGCGTACACGCAAACCATGTAAAGATGCTAACTTAATAGCTCTTATAACAAGGCAAGAAGGCTCGGTATCCTTTAAACCGAGTGCTTTATTTTTGACAGTCTTCGATTGGTATAAGAGACTGAATGATTGAAGGATGTAGGCCATCGGGTTACCTTTTATATATTGTATATAAAGAACGTTAGTATGTCTGTTTTGTTGTAAATTTTTGTACGAGTAAATATTATTACAAAATTGTCTTGTACTTAAATAAACTTGGACGTAAATGAGGTAATATCACCGTGTTTCACAATTAACAGAATAATGGTAGTTTATATGGCTGCTATATAATGAAAGGCTTTAGAATATGAGCGTGGGTTTCACACGAGTGTCTTAATGCCTAATTGTAGTAATTGTGTATAATTACTGCTTTATCAGTTTTATCACACACATTATAATCTCTATGATTTTTGACGTGTCAAATTCTCAAAGGAAGTCAACAATGCAACTCTACATTAGGTATTAGTTATTTTTTTCAGCTAAAATATTCTGTTCTGCCAATACGTTCGTACCTACCTATCCTCAAGCAAAGCTGCGAGTAAAAGCTATACATAGAGCGTTTCGTTTGCGTCACAAACGCCTCAGAGATCAGGAGGTGATAGGTTCAGGGGCATTGCGGTTCGTTATTTCGCTACTGAGTGTTAATTAACTATGGTTTCACTGCTAATTCGTACCTACTACTGGCATGACAAAAGATCGTTTTGAGTTTTTTTAACCTTGCAACTGAGGTTGGTAAAGTTAACAGTAAAGATACATAACTTTAGCTAGTATATTTATCTTGTAGATTAAGTACCAAAAATATCTCCGTAACAAAAATAGAGTCGTTAAGTACGTAACCGTACCAAGATATTTCGAATTTACCCATATTCACTACTTTCACTAGATGAAATTGTAGTTAGTCTATCTATAGAATAGAATAAAAAATTATGTTATATAATTCAAGTTACAGCCCGCCAAGTGCAAACAGTACCTATTATTTTACATATGTCTTAGGTATCAAAAAGATCTAATGTAAAGTAAATGGGGCTCAGTCACAGAATAAATAATAGTACTAGGTACAGAAGACTCACTCTCTAACAAAACGCGTCTGTTACGATCAGCACAGATATGGCCTCTAGGTGGCGACAGCGCCGCGCGCGGCTTATGGCAAAACCCAAAATTGGGGTCGAACGGATGCACTTTTAGCTACCTGTAGCAAAGCGACGGAATCGCGGAGTGAGTCACGCCTGGCTCAGTACAGACATGAACATGAACTGGCTGTTAGTCTATATTTGTTGCTTTAATTCAAACCAAAAACGTTTTTATAATAAAATAGGTGCATAAATGTTCGAGAAAATCTCAATCAAAGCTATGGCTTGGTGAAACATAATACACAAAAAGTTATCGATTGAAAACGTCAAATGATATGTACATACTATAAAAAATTGGAATTTCTGAAAATACATCGGTATATTTTAACTTTTTTTCCCATAATTTAGCTAAGACAAACGAAACATAATAATATGAATACAATACCTAATATTTCCACCTCTATATGAGGAATTGTATTAATATTTTAGTAAAAAACTTCTTGTAGAATGTCTTTAAATAAGGTTTTCGTAATAATCGGTATAAACTGCGTGACGCCGCCCGAGTGACATTCGGTACGATTAATCACCTCGTGCCGTGCCCGTGCGCCGAACATAATCCAGAATTACGACTTACAACGCTTCATTAACAAGCTCCGTGTTTCTATTAATATTTTTATGTACGGACCAACCGAATACGAGCCAAAAACAACAGTTGAGATAGGTCTCACACGTCATACAACAATGAAACAAGTCACGAAATAATTACTGATAGTAAAAAAAGTCGTTAGAGACAGACTGAGAAAAGTCTGCAGCCATTTTGATAGCCCACGTAGTGCAAGTGTCATTTTAAGAGCCAACAGGAGTGGTCATTTCTCCATACAAACGTACTCGACTGTTTCCTTCGTGGGTTTTGATGCTAGAGCAATGATTTTTTCAACACAGATTAATATTGTCAATATCTTTGTCGGACCGTTTTGCTTTTTTTGATATTTTTGTGTTTTAAGGCGCTAGAGCCCTTCAAAAATGGCCAAAATGGCCTCATTGACTATGCCGCAATGAGAGGCGTAGTATTCAAAACTGATATCAATTAGCCAAAAAATCAAAACGGTCCGACACAGATAATTTCATAATCATTTAGATTTCTAAATTAGGTTACGATTGGTTAAGTTTTGGAGGAGGAAACAGTCGAGTACGAAACCTCGAGTTTTGAGATTTTTACGCAGGAGTTTTCGCCTTGTCCTTATCGCACTAGTTTTAGGAGTCGCTTCCGTTAGCGAGACGTGTATATTTACCTAAAATATTAAAACTCAGCTCCTGTTTCGTCTCACTGCGTGGGCTATCAAAATCGCTGCAGACTTTTCTTGGTCTAACTCTACACGCACAGACAGTGAGGTGATCGCATTCGCGTTCCGATTTGTTATTTTTCGTAAGAAACACTAAAAAATTGACAAAAAATCTCAAATTTCATGTGAAAGTCAATGTTGCACTCAATGATTAACTAATAAATAATATAATTTTGCACCCAGATGTTTAAATGCAATGGTATTGTTGAGAAAATGGAAAACCTCAGGCCGTATAGGAACGATGAATGGACCGATTTCACGCGTCATAAATACGCCGTCGAATTCGAAAATTCCGACACAAGACGAATCCCCGGCGTTTCGAGTCCGTGTCGAATAAAATAAATGGATTTGTTTTGTAAAATGTTGTGATTTCATTACTTTTGACATGGGATTGAGGGATCGATGATAAAGAATATTTCGTCAAAGTTTTTACGCGTCAAATATTTTAGTTTCGACTGTCAGCTCCGCTATACCAGCGTTGTACGTCGACGCTGTAATTGATTACATTACGAGTAATAAAGTATCAAGCACTATCATTTTGAACGTAAACTCGAACAGCCAATTTTTATACGACGTATAATATGATTCGCAAATTAATAATAACTAGGTATGCGTGCAATCGTTATACTTATGTAAATAATATTAAGATTAAGTAGGCACCATATTAGCATCTTAGTTTGTCTTTAATAGATAATAATCTGTCAACATTTTTACTACCATAGTTTTTTTTATCCTACTTAATAACATAGCTAGTCTAGAAAAACGTATTTTAATTTTACCTAATTTGATATTCGAATTTCCGCTGTTGAGTCTGGTTTTAAAACGATTCTATAACTCGTCATTTTTCACTGAACGAAATGTTTGCATAACAGTAACAAAATACATATTTTGTTTCTATAGGTACTGACACAAAAAATGGAGCTACTATGTTACAATATCGGTTTTAAGATATCAAGCAAAATTTATTTCTAGTATTCAGTTATGTTGTTTGAGTACTCAATGAGTTCGGAATTTTTTTCAGTGTAATTTCATTCCTCCAGTTTTCCAACCAGCATCACCATAGCGACTCGCTCGCAAGTTTGAAGTAATCGAGGGCCGACCGGTGGGTGTTAATTCCGCAATTCCCCGAGTGGTCACCGTCGACCCCTGGCCTAATCCAGTGAGCCTGGCAATCAACACTCCTCCTGTCAGAAAAAGGCACCGAGGGACACAGGGGCCGGGAGATCCAAAATGGACGCATTGAGGGACCGCAGAAATTACTCGTATTACTATTTCTGTATGGTTTATATCTATGGATTTTTTAACTGCTACATTTATTTAAAAACAGGTCTATGGTATTAACACAAAATCGGAAGACTATTTATATTTAGTTTTACAGCTCCGCTGAATAATGTTTTTAAGTCGTTCTACGTATTCGAGTACGTAATTTTTACATATCGATCAATGAAATAAAAGTTCGACAATAAAAATAGAAAGTAATTAAATAGTCAGCCATCAATTCTTTTTTAATAAGCAGAAAATTCAAATGGTCAGCAATGTTAGATTAGGTTAGAGTTTTGCTGACCAACTGATATTTCTGCTGACAATAACATTGCAAACCAGTTAAATTACAAGAATCAATAAAACACTTGAAACGTTATATTAAAATAAAACGGCTTATTTTCCTATAGGTATAAACTTTAGTGCCTAGTTCAGAATACCCTTCCAATGGGTACTCAGAATATTATTTTATTAAATAGAGTACCTATGTTGCGTTGGTGCACGTCCATTTGAATGATTAATCATTTTAACGTATAACTGCATAATTCTATGCAGTTGTTTAGGTATCATTTATTACCTTGTACTTCATAAGTCATTTGCATTTTTCCAAGAATGTGTAATTTTATTTAATATGAAATAGTAATTAAGGTGTATAGGTACTCGTAAGTACCAATATGAAATATGCAATATGAAATGATGTCTACGACAAAACAAAGACACAACTAAATATACCTACCTACATTACTTAAAGTAAATCAATTATTAAAATTTTATTGTAATTAGGCATAAATAAACTACTTAATCGTATATACATATGAAAATATTAAATTAACAGGGAATAAAATTAATACCTTAAATACCCAAATTGCCAAAAAAATTGAGCGAGTGAAATTAATGCCTTATGACATTAAGATCCGCCATTTGTACTTATAATTTTATGTGCAATAAAGTTTAAATAAATAAATAAAGTTGTTGTTCAATATTAATACCATATACAACTAAACTTAATAACCTACCTACTCAGTTACCGCGTTGAATTGTGATGGACAGCCTTTGCATTAGGATAAGGCTGTACAAAACAGCCATAAAAAAGTTTTAAATTCAACCGGAACAAAACTTCCATTTTAATCCATCAGAAAACTTTCGCACCGTATAGTTTTAGTTAGCATTAATGAAACCCTTTGGTCGGAGTAATTAATAGCGAGTGCCCAGGGAACTGTTCCATTAAGCTACGGTTTTATCGCGGTGATTGAGAACTGTTGTTTTTCTCTCCCTTCATCCTAAATCCCTAAAGTCCAGTGCCGGTCACCGCCCAGCCACAATGATCTTCCCTCATACATAACTCATTCAGAATTTTACTGGGAATATTGTAACCACATGTAAGATGGGAGGTCTGTGCGCTGTGGTCGCAACTTTTGTTTTATTCAGTGAGGTTTTACCTGCTAAGAGCCGGGCTATAATTGGATTAGAGATTGTTGATAAGGGCTTTTAATGTAAGCTGGAGATATGTGGGTGGTTCAGGGACATTTCATTACTGGGGCTATTGATTTTCCGGCGATGAACGCACCATGGAAAGGGTGTACGTTCTTTCCGCTCAAGGATTTTATAAATATGTATTTCGTCTTATAGTATATAATACTGTTCATAACGGCAAAATGGAAACTACTTAATAATTGTATCTTAAATCGTTTGTAGGTTCTTAACTTCATTAGGGAATTAAGTAGGTAGGTAGGTACTGTAGTATTTTTGACATAATCATTTTAGACTTAATTCTATAATTTTAGCTTAAATAGCTCATATATATGTAGGTGTATATAAATATTAAGCTTAAAGAAACTGAAATGGAAAAAAGTTCTAATAGATACAATTTTGAAATACAAGGAGCTTCAAATTAATTTTATGGGCCCGATTCGGATTATGAAATAGACATCTGTTAGACATCTTTTAGACAACACCAAGATACGATAACGATATGTTTAAGATCTAACCTGTCGAATTTGACATTTGCGCGATTCTGGAGATAATCTTGAACGATTTATACAGGATATGACTTAGAGATCTAATTCACATCTAATAGATACCTTACTCTATCTAACGTAAAAGTGACATTGGTTGCCCGAATTGCGGTGCAAAAGAGAACTAGTTGATATCTTAACTATAACGTATCTAGAATGGATGGATCTAGTACGTGTCGTCTCTTGTGAATTTCTTGAAGTTCGAATACAGCAGTATGACGATTGACCACATGTCGCGATACCGTAAACTATTCCACATTTATGACAGGTTAAAATGAAATGCTAATGCTAACACGAAATTAATCAACATAAGTAAGTGGTTCTCATTTATTAGATTAGCATAGCACTTTCACTCAAATTTGGTGTTTGTATCATTAATCTCATAGTCATATCAATGCTATATACCTACAGCTACCTGCGAGCAAAATAAATCATTTCAGTTATTGCTTTGGTTAACGAGATACCGAGTACAATCACGAATTAGATTTGCAGGGAACCTTCACACCTTCCATCTGTATTCATCGTATAGTTGTAAATTCAACCTTTTCACTTGGAGTTAAAGGTCAGATTGCAATTAAATGGTAAAGGCCTTATACGAGTTTACGATGTGTATCGATTTGCATCCGTTCTATTGATTAAACTTGAAATCGAATTAATGACAGTTAGCAAAGGTTAGATAATGTTCGACCTTATACCAGATATGGGTGTACAGCTGTGCACTAGAATTCGCCGTTTTTGGGGTTCCGTACCTTAAAAGGAAAAAAACGGAACCCTTATAGGATCACATTCGTCTATCTGCCAGGCAATTTCCTTTATCTGGAGAACGCGTGGGGGTATCAAGTAGAAATTAAAATCGCATACTTAAGTTTACAGCTCCTTGAAGCTGTGAAAAAATCAAGCTTTTAAATTAACTTAAAAAGAGATACGGCCGTTTATGCCGCAATAAACGTATATTTCGACACTCGAGAGAAGTAACGATTATTTATTTTATACTGACATTTTCAATTGAATCATGATATAAGTTTAATGATGTCTAATACACGAACGGTTACTCATACATACTAGCAAAGTCGACAAAGGTCTGAAAATCTCATTGGTTATTTAGTATCCGCGTACTCGCCGGTCTCCCCGGCAGGCGGCCTGTCAAACAGCAGGGAACCCCGGTTAAATTGAAAAACAATCTCCCGCCATTTTCGCTCGCCCAACGTAATAAATCTATGTACAGAATAAAATTCTACACGATATTTATGAAATCTATCAGAGCGGTGTCCGGCCGTTATAAAGTATCGGCCCAGTTGAAATTGATTTGATTATAATGAACTTTGGAAACAAATGATGGACGCTGAGCTTGTTAGTCGAAGTCTCTTTGAATTTTATTAGATATATTTTTTGTACGAACTGCTTGGGAACGTGGACTTTAAAATATTTGTGTTTGAACATGGGTATGGGCATTTTCATTTTAACTTGTAATTTAAAGCGCGACTTATCTAAGTCTAAGCGACTCATGTTTCAGTAACGTCTAACCATTACAGTCCTGACAAAACGTATAGGATTTGACATTGACCATCAGTTTTGGAACGATTGCTAACCGGCCGTTAATGAATTACAGGCCGACAGTTAATTGAAAATGTCCTTATCTGCGGTTATACTTACCATAATTTATTTGAACTAGGTAAATTAAGTATCGTTTAAAGTGGCAATGCGCTAAAATTTGTATAATATATACATGACATCGATACTCGGTTGATATAATATATCTTACTAATTTGGAAGCCCCTAATTATATTAATAATGCATAGTATTTTTAACCACCTGTTTTTCACAATATATTTAAAGAAGTAAAGCTAAAAATATATTGTCATTTTTTTAAATATTTTCAGGTTCATAATTTGTGACCAGTTTCGTAGTTATGTTTTAGTGGCCTTTTCAAACTTGTAAGACAGTTTTGGCTCACATCCAGCTGTCTGAGTTTCGGAATATACGTTAGCATGCACTGAAGAACAAATTATTTTTTTATACTTTATGTCGTCGACAATTTTCATGTTCTTTTTTGTGTAAGTAATTAACTTTTTTCAATTTCATTACGGCGATATTTAAATTATTACTTTCCAATAATTTGTCTAAGTAGGTTATATTTTTTCCAGGCCATGTAAAATAAAGACAAAAAAATATTGTATCTAATATTTAAGGTTAATCAACCCCTACAATACTTAGGATCACTTGCACTATCCCACTAACCCGGGATTAAGCGGTGAAACCGTTAGTTAACCCAGTGTCTAATTGTACTGGTAACCATGGTAATTCCAGGTATAACCGGTTAACCCCGGGTTAGTGGAATGGTACAAATGCAAATGGCGCTTAGAAGTTCAGCCAACTAAACAAGTTAGTAGGTCCTTGACCAAAAATAAATTCAAAATTAAAAGTTGAACTTTTGTAAATATTTTACCCGCCAGTGTACGATGCGATGTGGCCATTGTGTGATTAATTGCATTAATCATGGCCAGTGACAGGTATTACATTTTTGGTGCTCGACTTTTGTCCACCATTCAGACTAAAACAATGCGTCGTTCCGTTCGGCAAGCTGTAATTGAAAGGTCTGGTTGTTTGAATACCTAGTACAGTCAGCATCAATAATAACTATAATAGATTAGAATATTATTTTATTCGTGAATAAACAGACAAAAGACATACGTACATAGAAAAAACATAGTGAAAAATAAAGTGTCACGAAATGGCCCCATCTCAGCATGTTGCTGGCGGCTTCCAGCGCTGATCTTCCGATGAGACCATCAAGTAAGAAATAATCACAGATGGTAAAGCGGGCCACAGACCATCAGTTTTAACTGCACAGTTTTAACTGTTCAGTCAAACTGTTCAGTTAAAACGTACGTGTGTAGGCAAATCTTTGAACTGTGCAGTTGAAAAATTTGCCTACACACGTACGTTTTAACTGAACAGTTTGACTGAACAGTTAAAACTGTGCAGTTAAAACTGATGGTCTGTAGCCCGCTTTAACAGACAAAAGAAAAGAAACATAAGGGAAAGAAATATAAAATAAGCCGTAAAATAAATTACACACAGTTTACACAACTAACACAAAAAAGAGATACAACATGACGACACCCATAACACATAACCCATAGATAATAAACTTTTCCAAATACCTACATAAATTCGTTAAAACTAGTGCCTGTATCAATTCTTGAGATAGGTTACAGAGCGGAACTCAGGCTCCCCAAGTGAGCTGTGGCAAAATGCTGGAGGATGATGAGGTGTTTTGCAATGTCTAAAATGTTACGTACGAAAGTTTCTGAAAGTTCTCTTCGTAAAGATATTAGAGAATAAGGATAAAACTACGCGACAAAATATTGTACCTAACAACAACCGATTATTGTAATGTTACTATTTCATGTTTGATTCCAATTCATGAATTCAAATCATAACCTTTAAGATTGTTAATCTCACGCCCTAGTTTATATTACTTAGATATTTACATTACTACGAGTAATAGTTACATATAGAGCTAATACATACATACACACATACATTCATACATATCTGGTGCACAATTCGGCTTCAAGTAACTTAGCAAGTGGATATCTTTTTCCAAGCAAGTGGAAAAGGTAGGTAACTTAATAGGTATGTAGCTTAACTTTACCTACCTATGTCTGTGTTGAATACATAGATGCACTTTTTCATGATGCACTTTTATGCAAAAACCATCAACACCATGTCACATTAAACACAAAGTAGCTTTTAAAAGCAAATAGATTAGCTTTTGAAAGGCTTTATCCATTACCATGATGGTTCCTCGTGTCTACATCTTCATTGCTCAGTAATGGACCGGACCGTCTCTTATGGATGGAATATGTGCATAAAAAATTAAGTGGAAGCAGTGATAGTGTACTTAGTATTACTTAAGTATAAATAATACCCACGGCGTTAACAAATAACAAAACCGGATAAGTGCGAGTCGGACTCGCCCACCAAGAGTTCCGTACTTTTTCGTATTTGTTGTTATAGCGGCAACGGAAACACATACTCGTACATTGTGGAAATTTAAACTGTCTAGAGTGTCTAGCTATCACGGTTCATGAGATATAGCCTGCTGACAGACAGACAGACAGTGCAATCTTAGTAATAGTGTCCCGTTTTTACCTTTGGGTAGGGAACTCTAAAAAGAGGCACAATCTCGAAACTACCTAATGTAATGTGTTTTGATAGATCATTCATGGTATCGCGGATTTGAGATGGTCGTCACCATATCATGAACTAGACTACTAATTAAACATTCGTTATAACTTTATCAGAAATAAAAATAAAAGCTACACGTATTTATTTACTTAAGTACACATTCATGAATAAAGATTGAAAAAGTTCAAACATTAATTATTACCACCCATGTCTAAATCCAAAAGGCATCATTGCAATACTCTTACATAATGGTTTAATGAATAAGATCCATAAATATTTAAAATTGACATTACTTCTGCGCACGAGACAAGCGTCTCGATTCGGAAAATGAACTAGAGACTCACTATTATATGAAAAAGTAAAGATATGTGACGTTCCACTGAAAAAGGTACCTATTATGCCGGCTGGCGCCGCGATTCGGGAAATGGATTAGATATTCACTAGATATGAAATAGTGATGATATGTGACGTTCCACAGAAAAAGGTACCTTATGGCGGGCGGCGCTTACGTTGCATAGCAACGCAATAATATTGGAGCGGCGTTAATGATGGCGTAAGCGCCAACCGCCATAAGGTACCTTTACCCGTGGGACGTCACATATCTTTACTATATCGTTTCTAGTTAATCTCTAATTCATTTCCCGAATCGCGCCGATAATCATTTTTAAAACGTACTAATTGGAAAGATAAGGTCGTTTTAATTTCTTCTTTAACACCGTCTAAAGAAAAATATAAAATTGTAATAGTCTAAGTTGAGATTAAATGTTTTGTCGTTACAGTGCTACTAGAGACACGTAAATGTTAGAGACTGCTAGATAATGATCAATATCACACTAATTTGCAATTCTTCATTGATGTAATGTTTGCACATTTATTTGCCTTTAAGTATTAGGTAGTCTTTATTTCTTTATTTTCTTTTATCTTTGGATGTGTGCGTGAATGTTGTGAGTGTGAATGTTGCGTGTCGGACTTTTAGGTGTTTTAACTTAAAAATGATTTTATTCATAAACAATAATACAATTAAAAATACACTACATAATCTAAACATAAAACTAATTAAAAACTAAACTTAATATAAGCAAAATAATATAGACAAAGAAAAAAGAATTAAACTAATTAACTAAAAGTACCTAAAAAGTAAAAAACCTACAAATAAAATATTGGCCCCAGGTCCGTGCCCACCGGTAGGGTGCCCAGAAGGCTGGCGGCGTTACCACTTAAGTAAAAATCGAAGGAATTAAACTAAATATCTATACAAACAAATCTGAAAGTTACTTAAAGAATTTACGTCCATTTATATGCAGATTACGAGTTCACGTGTCTATTATGTACTTGTCTCTAATGCATCAGAGTTGTCGGCTCGTTTGATCTTTCCTACAATCGGCCGTAATTGATGATGCGCGGGAGTGCGGCGAAACCAATCGGGCGCCATCTTGCGGCGAGTGGAAATAGACGAACCTGGGAAATTGAAAACGAGATATAGGTCTGATTATGGTCAGCTGGCTCGGTGAGCTGTGGACTACGCCAAATTTCCAAAAATTATCGAAACTGCTCACAAAATTTTACAAGAATCGATTGAGAAATGTGACCTATAGAGAACATCCGAACATCATCTTTGCCTAAGTTAAAACGGAAAACTTCGCTTTCGCTCGTTCAATTATGTTAAAATGTTAAGCAAGTAAAAACTTTGGTTTTTATATAAATTAGTGCTTTCCCCAAAAACTTAGGGTGTGGTGACCATCTACTGTTCTACTAGAAAATCCCCTCGCAACTTTTTTGCCAACTGAGATAGGCCAAAAATTAGTCTTCATGGTTCTTATCATTGTATCATTTTAAATGTAAAACTCAGTAAAGCAACGGCAACTGAATAAAAGTCCAAGTAAAAAAAACGTGACTACTCACACGTTTACAAAAATTTAATTAACAATTTCAATGGAGCATAACTCTCATTTTCAATATAGGTTAACGGGCACAGAATAGAAGATAAATTCAAAACAAAAGGAGCCAGTCGTGAGGCACCAAGCTGATTTGATATTATTCTACTGCAGAATCGTGCCGCGGGGCCCGAGATTGATGAGCTGTCAATACGCAATGTACAAACAGCAACACACTTAACTATACATTTTTGGACCTTATTACAAAAGGCATAAGGTCCACTGATGTACAGTTAACAGTGTGGGCGATGGTACGCTGCGTGTGAAACCATCTTCAGTTCTAGGCGGCAATGGGATGTACTGTATGCCAAGTTACTAACGGAGATTTGGATAGCAGAGGGAGGACTGATTTACATAGAAACACGCACTAGTGAAAACACACTTTTCTGTTAATGATTTGGTTACCTAAATTTTATTAGGGATTTTTAATCAAAATAATATGTACATAGTTTATTAAGTAAAATGTTTAAAAAATTTACCTGTCATGTAAGTACACATAAAACAAAATGTAATAAATAAAATAGTTCCTCCAAATTCCAATCTAAATATTTACACCTAATTGATTAGCTAAACTTATATGATGACAGCTTGTACTCTCTCCGTATATACTGAGTTTGCATGTGAAGATTGATATGTGTCGTATTTATGATCATTTATTTCAATGCGTGTTTACCGGCATCTTCACACGGTAGGTGTCTATAATGGATTATTCGGTGATTTTTATTTGCTTAGCGAATATGTCGGTAGGTGAAACTACTTATGGATGAATCTTTAATTAATTGCTGGCAGGTGTGTTATAACCAAAACATTAATATTGCCTTTTTTTCACCAGCAATATGACGCATCCGTCTAAAGTTTTTTAGAGTTAAGAAACTAGTGTTGGTACTTACTTCTCGGAGGAGTTAAAGTCTCTCGATATCAAAAGGATCCTGAGATTACTAAGGGCCTAACAACCGCCAAACTGACAAACGCCAAACGTATAAAAACATTTACCGGAATGACACATGCTACGAATTTAAATTAGCGTTTTCAATCAACAGAAGCAGTTTAAAGAATCGTAAAAACAAAATATTTTCATACAAATCGTCATAAACATGTCACGACCCAATTACACGCCAGATGAAAAAAGCAGAATGGAGGTTATGTTTACAAACATCCTAACCTAGGCTAATGATGAACGACAGGGCGTGCTCAAAGGTAATCAGCGGCCGTTGACCCCTGATAATGACTGCCCGATGACGCTGCATGTAGAAGCACGTGGGACCTGTGACCATTCAGTGATTCCGTCGAAACAAATCGTTTTCGGTAACGGGCCTAATGATTGTGATGATTCTTGGTAGTCCAGTTACGATTGTTTGGTGGTAGTCGTTTGTTTTTATTGAATTATTTGCGAAAAAAGCTTTAGGCATCTATATTTTTTAAAGGAACCTGGTTCTATTCCTTTTAACAAATATTATATTTTAAATCTAAATTAAAATAAAACTATAACTAAAGTAAGTCCAAAAATGGCTCAGCATTTCCTCGCTGGACTGTTAATGGTTGTTCTGTGGCCTGATATTACGTTGAGCGAGGAAGCTGCCAGGTCTTCGGTCTCCTATGGCGTATTTTGTGTAGTAAATACTTTCAATATATTTATATTACTTATACTTTGAGAGTTTGAAAGTTTGAGATCATACTGCATTCACAAGTATTGTCAGCGTTTTTTGACTCTAACAGCGACACTTATTAAATGGCCTAAGTATCTCTCTTATTCTATCTTACTGTCTGGAATTTGTTCTCATTTGAAATCGTGAACTGATTTAAGCAGTTCCTCGAATTGCAAATGCAACATAAGTTTCAGCGCATCATCAATAACTGTGACATCCAACTGTTTTTCAACGCCTGCATTGTCTTCCTCTCTTTACTATCAGATTTCAGTTGAACTAATATTGAGACGTCAGCCAAATGAAGAGTAATAAGACCACCGTGACTTTCAGAAAGAAAGTGCTGGTCGCAAATTGAATAACGCGTCGTTATGATTTTGATGGACATTGTACGGAAAACGGGTTTAAATGATGGCTCAATTGCCTGACTAGACAGATGTTTTAAATATATACTGGATTTTTAAATTATCTTCTTCTAATATACTCAGGATATTAAGCTATGCCGTAAATTTTCTTCAATTTACGTGAACAATATATTTTCACATTTCCTAAGTTTTCAGGAAATCAGTGCCATAACAACTGTACGCGTAGTTTGACCACCTAGTTTACCTAAATAGTACCTACACCTAGTTTTGACCTGTAATCTATTTAATTGGTGCGATGCCAAATCATTGCTGCAGGATTAATCACCACGGCTGTTCTTGACAACATTTCCATCTTCAGCACTTAGATTGCTGGCAGTCCTCAACTGGACATTTCTCCAGAAACTTCCTGACTCGCACAGCTAATCTGCGGAATGAACTGTCGGCCGCAGTATTTCCAGACCGACACGACATTAAAACCTTCAAGGAAAGACCGCATCTATAAATCTGGCAATGTACTTGCAACCTCTCTCGTATTGCAGGTGTCCATGAGCAACTAATAGCTTACCATCAGGCGATTTGTCTGTTCGTTTGCCACTAAGTTATGTCATAAAAGAAGTTACACAGTGACAACACAGATAAATTAAATAGGTACCTAGAGATTTAAAGATGTAAGACACCCTGAACTGAAATATTTAACTTTAACACACTTTTCTTGGAACACTGTTGGTCTAAGTGTATCAGCGTAGGTATAATCGGCTATGAGATTGCAACATGCTGTACCCATTCCATAGTAGGTATATTTATAGTTAAGTATTGTTATTGGGTAAAATTGACACGTCGATCTTCATAACGGAAGAGCTGACGGCCGAACCAATCTCTCTCGGATATTATTGCCCCAATGAAAGCCAATTTATATAGAGCTTTAACACCTAAAACGTGATCTTGATGTTTTTAGTTAGAGTGAAGATATATTTTAGGTATTTCATTAGCATGTGAATACAAACATACATAGATCGGCAATTCGTGAAACGGTAAGATGGCAATTACTTACCTATGCAATAGCAAATGTTTGTTATTTATACATAGAGAGGTTAATAGGAAATTTATTTGTTAAACTTTGACACTAACTCATGTGGACTCATATTCTTATATCAAACCTTTAATTAGTGTCTTTAACCTTAAACTTGTTTGTTTCTTTAGTAGGTATTTAAATAATAGTTATATCCAGTCTTATAGTATTTTTGTGTTTAATTTTATTGAATACTATTACATAGGTATCTAACTACTAATTCCTTATACATATCAAGAATGACCGCAGGCATATTATTGTTATGGATATACGTTACATTTCTCAATAGGTACCTAGGTACATTGGCTGTTGTAGAGCCGATTAGACAAAATCGTAGTTCCAATCTTAGAGAAAAATAAAACCGTCACTGTTGTATGACTTACTAAGTATTAAAAGATAATCTAATCTTATTTGGTCTAATTCAGAAAAGATTCAATACTTCCCATTGTCTGGCCTAATCTTGGATTGATTTTTTCGGACTTTGACATTAAGACTATTTATTTTTCTTGATCCATATCTTAAATCATAATATTTAAAGCTTGCACGTAGCACGAGTGTCCCCAAATCCCAAATAATAGCATTTTCCAAGAACAAGCAGCGACAATGACTCCACAAATCGGATATCAAGCGGCGCAACTGACATGTAAATCGTGATCGAACTCGAACCGCTACTACCGGTGCCACCGGGCTGACTCAGCAATATTTGACACACCTGCCTCACTATTAGAACATCCAAAAAGGTACACACCGCTTCTAGTCAAAGAAAAATGGAACTTACTCCACGGAAAAAAGGTATTTTTGAAAATGGTGTAATGCCGTTTGGGCTTTTTAAATGTAGACAGAATATTAG